>NC_056750.1:205387241-205394741 GCF_019279795.1 Protopterus annectens
GGTGAGACAGGTCTTTTATTTCTATGTCTTTTTAACCATCTCTGTATTAACAAATGCAAGTATAATATTACAACAGTGACCACCGCAGAAAAAGTAGATTATGCCAAAATCGTGGCAAAAAACAAGAATCTGGTCAGCTTCTACCAAAGATAAACATATACTGGCATAATACAACTTTTCAAACAGTAGCATGAAATTCCATAAAGCTGGACATACAGAAAGAAACACATTAAATTTCAGTATAGTTCAGGGCTGCTGTGAATAAAAGGATATACAAGTCTTCTGGAAAAATGCCCTCTAACCAAATTCTGTTTTCATCAGCTCACCTGTAGCTGATATGCAGTGGTAGTGTTCTGTTATGGATGTTACAGGAGGTACAGCTGACAGAGGAATCGTACTGCACAGTACAGTCAGGTTCGCCAGTACATCAGATAGACTGTTATTTTCTTATTTCTCCGTTATGAGTACACATTTCCAGACCAGCTGTATAAAATGCTGTTTACAGCTTGGTGAGCTGCGGAATAAGGTTGCCTGCTGACAGCTCTTGCTGAACCCTTTAGTGTCAATGGTGTCCTTTTTCCTGCAAAGTTTTCACTACATCTGTATCCAGGGTACTAGCAGTTGGTGGTATTGTTGGGGGGGGGGGTCTCTTTAATGTCTGCTGTCTTATAACTAGTCAGGACCAAATACACCAGAGTTCCAGTTTTCCCAGGAGATCCAGGAACACAAGTGATTTAATGGAAAGCTCCACCCTCCAATGTAGTTAACCTTATCCCAGAGTTATTTTTTCTCCCTACATGATCACTGAATGTAATATAAGTTTTTTACTGTTGAATGTATTGTTTTCTGATGAAGTGTAATGATGAAAGTGGAAAATAAATTGTTGTTTACACTGAAATTTGTGCCTCTTGTTTTCAGTTTAAGTCCCAGTTCTTGTGGCTTGTTGTGATATTCGGGAAATCTTAGTCTGTTTTTGTGGTTTATTAGCTTTGACTATTCATCAAAACCCTATAATTTATTTATTTTGTGTGAAAGTATATTTAAAAGCACCACGAGTGTCATTTAGCAGCTTACAGTTACCACGAATTCAGTGACAAAGAAGCACTAACTTTCAGGTACACCAGCTCTGTGGGTCTACTGATCGGTATCTGAATCACCGCACTGTAAAATGTTTAGAAAGAAAGTCTGGCTGAAGTGAACTGTATTGTAAGTTATTTTATGAGTTTTGTATGTTGTGCTATTGTATGCTGTAACACTTTCTTTGTACTGAGGATCACACCAGCGATATCACACCAGAGTGAGTCCATTCTTGAGGAATGGTTTTGAAGGAACTAGTTTATCATGAGGTGCCTTTGACATATTTTTGCACTGATCTTTTGCTGTTTACCAGTGTGGAGGTCAAAGAGCTATAAAAGAGGACAGCTGGTCACTCAATACCCACCTTCCCCTCTTCTGCATGGTTTTCTGAGCTGTTTGTTATTATTTGTAAGTGACAGAGGGTGTGGGGTTGTTGGGGGCTTTCTCCCCTGTAGAAACATTGTTTATTGCATTTTTATTAGTTTGTTTCATTTTTTAATATTTTTTATTTATTTGTGTGTTTCTTTGTGTGCTTATTTTTTTTTTGTTATAGTGGGTGTTTAGTGTGTTAGGATTTTTAAGGATTGGATTCCTTGTAATGGGATGCTCGTATCTTTGGTATCAATACAGTGGGATGAGCCCTTGTATTGTTCCTTTTAATATTAGTTGGTAAGGTTCACTGATCACATAATATTTTTTTAGAATTTTCTCCTTGCTGCAGGGTGGTCAGTTGCTAGCTTTGACACAGGCACAGTGAATGACTGTTAGACCCTTCATGTATCAGTGTAAATTTTAGTCCGTTCTCCCCGATGTTTACCCTGCTGTCTCTTGAATCAACCATGCATTCATCACTGATATGAAGAAAAGTTTTAGAGGGAAAAAAAATGAAAAACAGTTGTTATAGTTTTTAATACTGTAACTTAGACTGCAACTTTTAATAGCTGAGCTTACAGATACTAAACTATTTGAAGCTACAATCAGTCAATCAATAAATAAATGCAATCATTGTTTACAGTTGTTTATTTTTAATATACTACAAAGCTCTAGTTTCATTTTAAGACCTGCCAATGACTTCAGTTTATTTATTAACAAAAAACTACATTTTAATAAAAATGCTGTGATGCTTCTTTTGGGTGCTGTTATTTGTAAACCAAATTAATTTTAAGTTGTGTATCAAGAGTTACTGTGCTGATGTAGTCTGGTAGTTGTTTTAAAGTCAGGCTATAGGGAATGCATATAAAATTAAATACTGTTTAGATGATCCCAAATAAACATAAAAAGGGTTCATTGTTTTTAAATGGAAGTTATGCAAAGTCATTGTTATTATTTATGTATTATTTGCAGCCTTTGTTAACTGTTAAGACTTAGCATACAATAGTGCCTGTTTTCAGGGACAGTTCAGGAACTCTGGCCTTGCGGAATTACTTTCACATTCATACTGTATTGTTGTCTGCCACTGTCACAAATTGTCAGTAATTCTGAGAGTGCATCACAAACCTGATGCTGTTGTGGTTGTAGTTACTCTAGAATAACACAGCTAACAAATTTTTACATTTTTTTTATTTGGTCTTGCTAAATCTTTGCATTCTAATGATGTACATTTCCCTGTCCTGTTCAGAATACTTGAACTCTACCCATTCTGTTTTTTTTAGCCATCTGTCGTATTTAATGAACATGGCTTACAGTTTTCAGTTTCCTCTGTATTTCTTCACAGGGAGGACCATGTATGTCATCCCTTACAGTATGGGTCCTGTCGGCTCCCCGCTTTCCAAAATAGGTGTTCAGCTGACTGACTCGGCCTACGTTGTAGCAAGCATGAGAATTATGACCCGTATGGGGAATGCAGTGTTGAATGCGTTAGGAGATGGCGAGTTTGTGAAGTGCCTACACTCTGTGGGGAGCCCCCTGCCACTGAAAGGTAAGGTGATACGTTTACATATGTATAATATGATCTGGTTCCTCAAGTTTTTGTCAGCAGCTGATTTGCTTTATCTGGTGTAAGATGTCTGCTTTACTAAGTCCATGGATATCCAAAAAAAAGTGGAATTTAAATATGCAGTTCTAGACCTTACAAAGTTAGTAAAGTACCACAGCAAAGCACTAGGGTTGTACTGGTTTAATTTCTGTATAATGAATGCTTTTACAGCATGAAAGTACAGCTAGATCAATCCATGCTCAGATTTGGTGTGATCTGTACCCCATTACCATGTCACAAAAGCTTCTGTTATCAATTACAGAAATACTAATACAAATACATTAGATCTGTAATCATTAGTATGTGATCTGTCAACATCTGCACCCAGTTGAATTTGAACTTTTTTTTTGAACTGTAAGATGGTGTTGAGGCCATTAATATTACAGATTTGCATTTCACTGCCATATACCATTGCTGTATTTTCAGCAAGTGAATTTAGACAGTTTCTCAGCCACCACAACAAACTTGCTTACCTGCCAGCTGTAGAAAGTATAGGCGAATAACAGACTGCGTAAGCTATACTGTCACACCCAAACAAAGTATGAAGTAACAAAGTACATGCTAACAGTCTACAACAGATGTAGAAGGAAAGGAACCAGGCACAGATTTAGTCTGTAATGAAAGTTTTCCAACAAGAGTGTAGAGTTGAAATCTGCAGTCACAAGTTAATGGACCCAGCAACTGTAATTCATCTAGCCAAATGGTAACTGCACTGGCCCTACAAATGCATTTGTTTTAGCTGTATTGCTGATTTCCCGTAACACAGACATGGGCAGTAGGGAATGGCTAGTAAGACTAATTTTCATTAGCCAGATGCAGAATTTGTGCCATTGATATACAAAGGAGTTGTTGGTAGTCAAAACCCTGTATTCCCGGTTACACACACACAAACAAACAAATATGCACACACAAACACAAGCATATGCGCACTTTTGTGATGCGTATCCCTTTATTCCTGTAAGCTGCTATGTTTATATTTTGTATTCCAGCCAATCTGATAAACAACTGGCCTTGTAATCCAGAAAGAACATTAATCGCTCACATCCCAGATCGGAGAGAGATTGTATCCTTTGGTAGCGGCTACGGTGGCAACTCACTTCTTGGGAAAAAGTGCTTTGCCCTGAGAATAGCCTCCCGTATTGCCAAGGATGAGGGCTGGCTAGCTGAACATATGCTGGTAAGGAGTAGTCGGGGGAGTGAGAAATGAGTATCTCCTGTATGGTATTGTAGCTTTTTTTAACTGTGTAGCCCTGAATATAGTCATTTAAAAACTCAATAACAATTTTTATCTTACAACAAAATGAGCTGATCTGAAACTCAGAGTGAATTGTTTGTATTAGTTGTGTAAAACGTCTTGGGTTATGTATGTGTACTAGAAATCATAAGGGGAATGTGTAGCATACCAGCTCAATTGTAAAATTCAGAACACTGCAATGTATTCACTACCTTATGGATAAGAACAGCATCCTTATATGTATTTTAATTAGTTATACCCTAAGAGGTTTGCACAGCTGGGTTTCCATTTTTGTGTCTGTGCTTCGTGTACATTGCCACATAGTAAACGGACGTATATTTCTTAAAGAACTCATGCAAATCAATGTAGCTTGTATTGTTCATATGTTCAAACCAATAGGAATCCATCCTTCATTGCTGTATGTATGCAAACAGCTCTGTCTTGTTGTAGGATACTGTGTTCTATATTGTGCCCAGTCAGTTTGCTTTTCCTAGTATTGTTGGTCAGACGCATGGCATTTTCATTTATAGCTGTAGTTTAGATGTCGAACTAATGGAAAAGTCAACTAAACAAGTAGCCAATATATATCGTGCTTACCTGAGGCTATTGCAACAGGTAAAACACGGGACAGATGCAACAGGGGCTAAGCCATGGTACAGCAATGTTTAAGCATTCCTTCCCCCCGGCATATATGAAGACACAGAAAAAGAACTTGCCCAGCAGCGACAGGACCCGGAATAACCAGTAAATGTTTGTATAACAATCCAGACTTTATTGTACAAAAATAAAACCAAGCGCTTTCGCTCGGTTATTACCGAGCTTTTTCAAGGTGACAAAACGTTTACTGGCTCAAGTTAGAGCTGTTAAATACTAGTTACAAGTGTCACATGACCCTCCTGATTGGTCAATTTTATAATAAAACTTTAAAATAAAACCACAATGTGTTCAAAATGTTACTCAAAGTGAAAATAAAAAAACAATCTTAAAAACAATCTATGTACATAATGGGTGCATGTTAATAAACACTAAACAGTACAGCCAGGAAATCTGAATATGCATAAAAAACAAATCTGCCGATCTAAATGAAATAGTTAAAATACTATAATATTCATTTGTTATCATTAAATACGTGTTCTAACCCTGTTTTGTGACAGAACCCCATGTTTGGTGATCACAATTCATAGGTAGTCCATAATAACATACATCTATTACTATAACAACAAATAAATAAAATAGTTAAAAATGTTGTAAACACATATGGTGAATGTTATAGATGGGCCATTCTCAGCTTCAGAACACTATTAATGTTTATGTTCTCATTCAAACCAGGAAACCTTCCTGAATCTAACCTGAGCTGCCAGTATAATTCACGGTACTCTAATCTAGTT
The DNA here is from genome assembly GCF_019279795.1 of Protopterus annectens. Classification (NCBI taxonomy): domain Eukaryota; kingdom Metazoa; phylum Chordata; order Ceratodontiformes; family Protopteridae; genus Protopterus; species Protopterus annectens. The sequence goes on from NC_056750.1 coordinate 205,392,916, forward strand.
TCCCAGCTGCCTCCCCTAATATCCGGAATATATGAAGACACACACACACACCTTCCATTACTAAGTCCAGTAGTGGTGCTGAAGGAATCATCAATTTGACTAATAAGCTGTTTGTATGTTTTGTTACCTTGGAAACAAAATCTCCATTGTTTTGCTATTGTAGTGACACACCTTTCAGCAGAAGGTCAAATATTATGTGTTGCCAACATAGTTTGCACATACCTTACTTTAAAGATATGAAAAGCTACAAAGGGTTTGTACTCCAATTAATATGTGCAGATGGACACCAACAAAGGGTGTGTGTCCTCCAATTAATATGTGTAGATGGACACCAACAAAGGGTGTGTGTCCTCCAATTAATATGTGTAGATGGACACCCACATGATACTGTTATTCAGGGGCTCAAGTGAAACGAATATTCCTGGAGTGACTGCTATGGTTACTATACATTCTCTCACTCTCACACGCACGCATGCCCACATGTGTGGAATGTGTGAGACTATGGTGTGTGATACATTACTTAATTGAGAGAGAAGGGAACAGTTCAAACAGCACCCATACCCCACCCATCCCCCATGTAGATAATGCTAAAAAGGGGGTGGTGATGATGATGATATAGATATATCATTTTTGAACTGTAAGGCAGCGTTGACAACATGAATGTTACAGATTCACAGCTCACTACCATTGCTGTATTTTTTCAGTATGTGTGAATTTAAACAGGACTGATACAAGGATCCCAACAAAAATAGAGTCGAAATTTGCAACCATAAGTTAGTAGACCCAGCAGCTGTAAGTCATCTAGCTAAATGGTAACTTCACTATCTCTACTTTTGCATTTGATGAAAAGGCATTGCTTAGGTCGATTGTATGAACAGACAACAGCTGTTTTGTCTACTGTACAAACAGACAACAGCTGTTTTGTCTACACAGTTTGGTGAACCATACAGTGGAGCAATAATTCAGCAAGATCCCTTTAATACCATGATTAGGGAATATGCCTGTATTGTGCAATCTCAGAGTTGGAATACATGGAAGGTGTAGAGGACTTGTCTTCTGCAGAAAACGTTTTATTTTTGAATACTCAGAAGTTATGTCTCAAAACACGCACAGTTTAGTTTTGATTTTTTATATGGATATTTAGTAATGTAAGTATTTTCAAGTACACCTATGTATATATGTATATGTCATAAGATTGAAAGTTCAAAAGACTGAAAACCAAAATACTGAAAACATTTCTTATTCGGGGGGGGGGGGGCAAGCCTCCCACACCTCCTGCCAATTATATATACCAACTCTGAGCTTACACAGCATTGGAGAAAGGGCAAATTCCCATTTTCAATATTTTGAGTTTTCAGTATTTTAGTTTTCAGTCTTTCGAACTTTCGATCTTATGAAGTAGACCCATATATATATATATATATATATATATATATATATATATGTATAGGGTCTATGTTAAATAAACGAACGCTTAAAATGTAGAGTACAACACTCAAACACTTTTAAGTGAACGTTTATTTAATCGACAGCCCAGAATGTCGGAAAATGGAGTTCCGAAATATTTCGGTTGGCTAGCAGTGACATATGTGACATATTACGTCATGTAAGACACTGCTAACGGTGCCGTACAGTGCAGAATGGGAGTATTTTCCTTTTCTGCACTGAAGTGCGTTCTCGGAGTTGGCCTATATAAGTAGGGGGGGTGCAGAGGGGTTGTCCCCTCTGCTTGCAATGTTACGGTATGTTTGTCTAAATTTTATTTTTGTTACGATGTATTGGAAGTTGCTGTAAGTTGGTTTAGTGTCCTGTTGGACTTGGGAGGG
>NC_056750.1:205397241-205412241 GCF_019279795.1 Protopterus annectens
TCAACCACCTCTACCAGATACCTGAAGCTGTTAACCTGTTCCACTATTTCCCCTTATATCTCAGTTTTCAACTTCTTCTGATTTGCCCCATTTACTGTAGAGGCAAATGTCTTGTATGTGCTCAGTTTTATCCCATGTGCCTTCAGTTTTACATTGTAGCGCCCTTTCTTTTATTGAAGTTCCTGTTCAGAGTCTGACTGTAATGCCAAATCATCTGCATACAACAGCTTTGTTAATCTGCCCCCTTCAACCTGTTTGCTAATGTAGGCCAACAGCAGTATAAACAGAATTGAGGATCAGAGTTCAAGCCTCATGCACAGCTGCTTCTGCTAGGGACCCCACTGTGAGTCTGGACACTTTTTGTGCTTGTTTCATTGGGTCCTTATTCCTTATATATTGGCTGAACTAATTTTACCATTTTGTCTGGGATTCTGAGCCATTGTAAGACTGCCCAAACCAATCTTCTGACAAAGGCATTTTAGGCTTGTAATTTTCTGGTCCTGATAAATTTTCAGAACCTGTACCATGCACAAAGTCTAGTAGGACATCTCTGACAAACCTTTAAAATCACTTGTGCAATATACTATTTACACATTCCCAAATATAAACTGGTAAGAATGTTTGTTTAGAATTTTCCGCATTTTCAGCTTCTTCTCCATTTTCTGTCTGCAAACATCAGGTCATTTGTACTGTATCCTGATCTGAATCTGAATTCCTTATTTCCCATCTTACTTTCTGCGGCCCCCTGTATTTATCTATCATCCGGTCCAGAAATCTGATGCACTGTGACAGGACTGATACCTCTGCACTGCCCTCACTTGTGAATGTGTCCTTTGTTCTTGTAGCCTGGCAGTGGAATGCTTATTCTCCAGTCATCTGGGATATGCTTTTCTCTCTTGAGTGTCTTCATGTGTCATTTCTCCCCAACACACCTAACACCTTGATTATATCTAGGCAGCCTTAGGAATAGGCCAACTAGGCGGCCGCCTAGGGCGTCACTCTAGTAGAGGCACTATTCCAGTATTTATTTGGTCTAGATTGACCAGGATTGGTGCACATGTTGGTGTGGTGGGGGTGCCATGGAGCCCTTTTGCCTAGGGCACCAGCTGACCTAAGGCCCCTCCTGTCTGCTGTGACTTCATCTACGACTTTGCCTGACTTCATTTTTCTAGTCATCTTTCTACTTCTTGGGTGGATTTTTTTTCCTCCTTCATTATAGACTGTGTCTGGGGCAGTAGAAACTCTTTGGGGTTTCCTTCATCCAGAAGCAACTTAAAGTAATCCTTCCATCTGACTTTGATGTCCTCTAGACTGATGAGCAGATTGTTGCTGGCATCTCTTATAAATGACATCTGATTTATCTTTACCTTTCTGTTGCTGTTTTGCAACCTGTTAACACTTCTGTGTGCCATCTGCTGAGTCTCTTTATAGTGGAGTTTCTCTTATGCCTTGTTTTTTGCCATTGGGACACCTTTCTTAGCCTCTTTCTTAACTATCCAGTCTTTCTTCTTTGCCAGATCCCTCTGTTCTTTCTCTTCCTGCTTTTGTTTGAATAACTTCCGGAACGTCTGCATTCCACCTCAACCTTTTCACATATACCTTATTTCTATACCTGGCTATCTGTTCTATAGTCCTCACACATGCTGTTTTGATATGCTGCCATTCTTCTTCTTCTTCAGCTTCACCTATTTCCACTTCTTCCTGAGGTGCTAGATCCTTGAATATTTCCTTGAACACTGGTGCTTTCGCTCTGCACATCTTCCAGATCCTCATCCTAGTCTGACGATAGAGCCTTCTCTGTCAAGGTCAATTTTACATTATCCTGTTCTGAATCCGAAGTCCTTATTTTCCACCAGTGGCCACCATTGGTTTATGCTGGGGGCCGACCATTTCACTGGGGATGAATTTGCACTTTCTGATCATAACACAGTGTTCTTTCCTTCCTAGGAGAAGTCATCAAAGTTGCATGCTGCGCAGCTTTTTATGTGATTTTGTAACTGTTTCTATTGGCGAAGCATGTGTTGGCCACCATTAAGCCATTTGCTAGAGAGAAGTGTAGAATGTACTCTACTTTATTCCTTTTTGTCCCACTCAGGTGGACACAGACAGTCCACTTATCCTGTTCTATTTCTCTCAGTATGAGCATTTAGGTTCCCCATTATCACCGTCAGCTCATTATGCCTCGCTTTATCTAGGATGTCCTGCAACTGGTGGCTCAGTCCCTGTTTTCCTCATAACAGCCTTGCTGTGGTACATAGGCCAAGAATGCCTTGTCTTCATACTGGAGTCTGATTGCCATGAATCTGTCACTGATTCTAATGACATCCCTGACTGATATTTGTTTTACAAACAGTGGTTTTGAAAATGTAATGGTATTAGAAACTCTTTGGGAGAATAACAAAGGGAAGTGACTTGACAGTGTGCCTGTTTCATGAGAATAATGAAGACTCTTTTTATCTGTTAGGCTGAGGTCTTTGTTTTCACTGGCAGAAATGACCACACATACTGTATATGTAATGTCTTTGTTTTTTGTTGTCAGAAATGATTGTGTACATTATGCAGTTTAATGCTGCTGAATTGCTGTGAGGCAGACCTTCTGCTGCCACTGACCACACTTTTCTATTTCAGTTAGAACCTTTAGACTTTGCTTCCACAGTCTCCTCTTTATTCGAATCCTGTCCAGCAACTATTAAAAACACAAGATTGTAAACATAGGGATTACTCACCTACATTTGCTTATGCTATGCACCTTTACAATGGGAGCAAAAGGGGTATTTATGCTGTCAGGAACCTCAACTCCATCCAGTTGCTTCTGCAGATCAGATCTCCTCCTAATGTGTGCCATGGAAGGTCCCCTTATTTAGTATCTAAAAAAAATTAAATTGTTTTTGTGATCACAAGATTACTGGCCAGAATTGCTGCAACACCTGCATTTTCTAACTAGGACTGGAGTACATTAGCAGCTGCAGAAAATGCCACCACTTCATCCCTGTAATTCACTAGGTGTGAAGATCTTCATCTAACTGCACCTGATAACCCTGGGAGCCAGCGTAAGGACCGACCAAAGGTTTATCTGCGGACATCAGACAATAATAGCAAAGGCAGAAAGCAAGATATTTTGAAGTTCAATTCTGCAGTGTAGGTTTCTGAGGACTCTGCACGCTAGAGGTTTGACTAAGTAGCCCAGAAGTTAGAAGAGCTGGGTAGGGGATGAGGGAGGGAACACCCAAGACTGCCTTAGCCATCTCAGGAGAGGGTATTGGTGGAGGCCTGCTAATGGAGTGCCACTGGGGAAAGGTCAGGAAACACAGAACCACATGAGGTTGAGGGGGTGTGCTGAGACATGCACTTGCCCTGAGCCCAGCATAGTTGGCATTGCACTGTGCTTTCCACTCAACATTGAAGGGTGACAAGGTTATAGAAAAATGTCTCCTAATCCCCTCTGGGTGATGGCTATAATCCCAGGCCTTCCTCTTCCTATCTAGGTGTTCTCAGATGCTAGTAGAATGGTGAGAGGAATAAATGGGCCAGCAGAGCATAAATTACTCAATGGTCATGAGTTGGATGGAGAGGAAAAATAAATTATATTTAAAAAAATAAAATGAGGGAACAGAACACAGGTATGCATGTAAGGCTGGCTTTGTTTCAGAGTTCATAGGTTCAAAGGTTTTTACTAGGCTAACAATCACAAGTGTCTTTTTAAGCCTAGCCATGCATCCCATATCTCTGACAAGTTCTGATACCCTTGATAAGTATAAGCAGGGGCTTGGGAGAAGAGACATTTACAAGCTAGGGCCTGGGAGATGAACCATTTACAGGTTGCCTGTATCCATTAGAGATACAGGTGCCAAAATAGGGATGAATTTCCTGTTCCCCATCCAATTTTCCAGGTTACACTTGAATTCGGTTAGGGAGGAACTCTGCTTCAGTTGGATGTGGAGCCTGTTCCAGAGATGGTGTAGTCTCTGGGATACATACCTGTCTCTCCAGCAGGTCCTATTTATATCACAGGCAAGGTTTAAGTCTTTAGAATGGGTAATTCTGGTGCTGTTTGTTTTGCGGATGTGCAGGAGGTCCATCAGGGTGGGGTCTGACAATGCCCTGTATGTCAGGCATAGATCTCCCCTCAAAAGCCTGCAGGAAACAGAATACAGGGATAGAGCCTTGAGGCGGTCTGCATAGGACATTTTACCTGTGTGGATGTTCCAATTGTTGGATATACCTGGTTAGGTACATACAAAAGGGGCATTGTACTCAGTGATAGCTCTGATGAATGCTGAATACAGTGGAAAGTTGCACAACACAGAATGATTTCATCACTACTGTAGACACATGATGGTCAAAGGCTAGATTACTATCTACGTGTATCCCTAAGTCTCTGACTACTGGGTCAACTCTAAGGGCTGTGTTGTCAATATAATAGTTACTAGGGATGGATGACTTCCCGAAGGATATTATTATGCATCTCTTGGCCTTTAGTTTTAGCCCATGGCTCTGATCTGACACCAGTTGTTTGTCTGTGTCAGCCCCTCCTGGAGAACACTTGTGTCAGTGTGGGATTTAATGACAGCTCCTAATTTGCAATCATCTGCAAATTTAGTCAGCCAAAGACCACTAACAGTGGTCTTGACTTCAGAGAAGTAAATGCCGAAAACGAGTGGTCCAAGGACTGATCCCTGAGGGACTCCACTTGTGACTGGGCTCTTTGTAGAGGTGGACTCCCCAGTTCTAACTTCCTGGGTCCTGTCTCTGAAACAGTTGGCTATCCATCGGGTGACATACAGGTTTGTACCTAATGTCTTGAGTTTGTCAACAATGCCCAAGTGGGGTATTATGTCAAATGCCTTGGCCAGGTCACAAGATAGGCAGTGTGAACCATTTTGCCCTCATCTGTTGTTTTGGTGATCTTCTCAAACAAGTCCATCAGGTTGAGTAAGCATGATCTGCCCTTGACAAAAGCAAACTGTGTTGGGTCCAGTGTCTGGAGGTTTACTATATCACTGTTGATAATTTCCATGATAATTCTTTCCATGGCTTTACATATAAGACTAGTGAGACTTATAGGTCTCTAGATTGCCCACCTTTGTGCAGAGAGATGACTGTTGCTGTTCCCCATTCATGAGGCATGAAGCCTGTTTGGAGGCTATAGTTAAATTGCAATCCCAGAGGCCCTTACAGGTCATGTTTCATGCTATTTAGAAGGCATGAAAGTGTACCCTCTGCGACCTGTGATCCCTGGCCCATGAAAGCATTGCCCATAAGACAAAAGTCTTCATTCTACTGCCAATTATGTATGGGTGAGAGGCTAAGAGGAGGGTTAACATCATAACAGCCACTCTTAAGAGGAGAGTCTGTGGTACATCTTTCATCTCCCCATATCTGCTGGGACAGATTGGTGGCTGTCAAATACTGGAGTCATTTTTGTGGGTCAGAGTGCAGGCCTATGGGGTCCTTTCCCCAATGGCTAGTTGCAAGTGAAGGTTAAGATGATCCCCACCAGTTTCTTGCACCTGTGTTTGGGCTCTTGACCTTCACTGCCCTCTTGCTGTATCTTGACAAAAGTCATGTGAGTTTGTTGCATTTCTGGCTTTAGCTGTAATGGCCTTTTTCAGTTCCTTGCTTTTCTCTTGCATGCAGAATGAATCAGACTTCTCTGATGCTCAAAGGCATAATACATGGTGTTTTTAACAGCAAACATGGCATCCATTTTAAAGGGCACCAAAGTCAGGCCCTGTGCCACCTAACAGGTCTGACCATGTGTACTCCACACCTGCATAACAGTCCTCTATTTTCACTAGCCATCCCAAAGTAGGTTCCTGTTACCTCTTCTGCTCAGGTCTAGGTCTCAGAAACTGCAGCACTTCGCTGATTCCTCACACAGAATGTCAAACGTGATGGGCAGGTTTGGCCAACAGATTCATTCTGTCATCTGTGGTCTGCAGGCTGTTGATTACCGGTCTCCTTTGTTACGTTTCTGAACATCTGTAGTTGGTCAAGCTTTGGAAAAGCAATTTGCTCTTCCTGATTCTGAGGATCAGAAAGGTGCAGAGAGGGTTCTTAACACTATGTCATCATCTGGGTTTCATGCGACCCATTGTACTTTTGATGATGAAGATGCTGTTGTCAAGCCTGTGAGTGGTAACCATTTAAAATGTTGGGACCCACTTTAGTGAGTCCTGTAATGGTGATACTGAATGGCTGAAAATATTGACTTATATGTACTAAGTCCAAGATGGACATTTCTTGGAATATTCCCTGTTCTCCATGGTGTGGCTGCCTCGAAGTTGGTGTATATAAGATCAGGGAGTGTAGGAAGCCCCCAACAAAAGTTTAAAGGAGAAGAGTGGTGTCTGATATTCACTCTTCTGCTATATTTTCTGTGTGTGTTGGGGGGGGAGCAGCATGTCGGCACGTCACAAGTGCCAATATCTCAATAGGAAGCCTGGTCAGTGCCACTTTTGCTTCTGCAGCCAACATAGGCCTGGTTCTTATCACTTTGACAAAAGCTGTGCCTTGCTTTTATGGATGAGATCCTTTTTGGTGAACCTCAGGAAATAATTGAGGACTCCAGATGAAGGGCAAGACACTTTCTGCTGTTGTTGATATGTACACAGTTCTCCTTTCTTTCTCTGCTTACCGTTTCTGGTCATTTAATAGGAATAACACTGTCAGATGCCAGATAACACCTGCCATGTGCCAGACCACCATGCTTTCTTAGTCATCCTTGAAAGTCTTCTAAGATAACCTCTTTTCATTCAACCTCACAAAAGTCATGACTATTCTCATTAGACTGCACTGCTGGGAGGTTGGTTCTGTGAGCTTTCTCCAGCCCGGACACTTGTCATTTAGTGTAGGTGTGCTCTGGACCCCATTGAGAAGATATTCTGGAAATTTTCAGCATGCCCACTGCTCATTCCCCCTCACTCATTAAATGTGTCTTTCTCTAGGAGATCATTCTGTATTGGAGAAGATGCTGGTGAATTCTTAGCTTATGCTGTTTAGAAGGGCAGCAGAGCTGGTCCCACCATCCTGATGGGTAAGATGGGGTTGGGTTCTTTTTGTTTTCAGTCCCAAGGTGGTGAAGAGTCACCATCTATTTCTAGATCTAAGTAATTTCATCTTTTACATGTCACATAATATTCCACATGCACAATTTACAAGTACTGATGTTGTTGCCCTTGCATGGCTTTTGAATGGTGCTGATTTAATGTGGTTGCCCTGTTGGCACATTGGCATCCTAGGGCCATGCAAGTGATTCCTTCAGTTTTCCCTAGGTAGACACACTGCTTCCCTTTCAACTTTCATGCAGTCCACTGATACTTTCAAAGGTGTCTACCATTAGAATGTAGGCCTTCCAACAGTATAGCCTTATGATGTTTCCTCACTTTGATAACATGTTGCTGACGGCCATTACCCAAGATGTCTCTCGTGGTTGCACTTGTTTAGGCTTTGATTTGGTGGCAGTCATTTGAGGTTACCACCATCTCGGAAAAGTCCTTGCTGCTTCTGGTGCAATCCAGTCCTTGTATACAAACAGTTCTAGATGCCTTTGTAAATGGCACCTTTCTTCCTGCACAGAAAGCCTTGGAACTGAAAAGTCTTGACGTCCATGGCTGCATCATGTCATGAGAAAAGGATCCACTCCAGCCTATTGGTATGCCTGTGCTTATAGCAGGAATAATACTGACAGTCCCCTGAGCCCACCTTAGTATGCAAGTCTACGGTATAAGGTTCACTGGCATTGGTTGTAGTTATTTCTCCAAACCTTCTTTTTAGAATTGGTGGGTTTTGATCCGCAGACTGGAGATGGTTTTATTTTTTTTTTACTTTCCTCTTTAAACCCGTGGTGGTGGTGCTGCGGTAGCGTTGTCGCCTCACAGTAAGATGCTGTCCAGTTCGATTCTCAGCTACAGTGTCTTCTGCATGAAGACATGCGCGAATGGGCGTACCTTCGTTGAAGGTTGTGCATCAGGGCTGGTAACTCGGCATGTAAAAATCAACTACCAATCATTAGCGGACCGGAGTTCCGCTGTGGAGACCCCTAACCGGGAAAAGCCGAAAGACACAACACAACTTTCCTCCTCTTTGATGTAGTTATTGACTTTGTATGCATCACTAGAGGGGTGAGGAACCCACTTTATGGCCTTGACCCAAGCCTTCTATTGTCTTTGGGTTATTAGTTTTCCCAGATCACTTAGGGGAGGAGTGCACTACCTCTGCTCCAGAGCATGATGAAGTCCTCATTGAACACCAGAGATTAAGGACCCCTTTAGAACTTGTTTCCCTAGTGTATGATAGATGGACACTTCTAAAGCCTGAGCCTTTGTTTGTGAGACTGAAAGTCATTTAGCAGCTTGGTACATGAACATGCAGGACGGACTCATGCCTACCAGTTCTGTAACAAAGTGATGCAGGTCTGAAATGGGCCACTGACTGCCATACTTTGTTAGTGGTGATTCATTTTCAAGGAGACTCCACCATTCTAGCTGTCATACTGATTTCACATTTAATCCCTGTACTATAGTTTGGGCTTCCATGGGACAGTATTCAAGCCATCTTGCAAAAGTGATGCACCATAAAAGTTGACATATTTAATGCACTGCTGTGCTATACACATTCTTCTTCTTCAATGAAGCAGGTGATAAAGGGGTTGTTGTAAGTGCATTCTTCATGCAGTGAGGAACATGGTATAGCATGTACTTCCCCTCCCCTCATCCATTACTTGCTGGTGAAATTTAAATCAGAAAGCACCGGGCTTATTCTCATCGCCTCTGGTGGCCATGAAGAACCTGTTTTCTGGCCCTTGTAATCCTTCTCTGTTTAGACATGAGTTTGGTCTAAGCATATGATTTGTTCAGCAGCTGCTGGTTAGCAAATAGTTCTCCCTAAGGAGATTAGGGAGTTATTTGAGTCTGACATGAAGGTTGTCCATATTGGTAGAAGAAGGTCCTCATTTCCCTCAGTCTTTAAATCTGCCACATTTATTTAGCCTTTATCAGGCTTTGTTGTGATCTACACATCAGTTACTCCACTCTCAAAATTATTGCTTTGGCCATATCAGTATCTGGTAGAAGGTAGGGCAAGTCTGTCATAGATCAGTGAAACAATTGCTGAAGCAGGATCAACTGGCTATCACTAAATAATCCATTATGTCTTGCATCCTGACATTCTTGATTGACATGCTGTCAAATCTTCACTTCCGAATAACTAGTTTGTTGGAGCCGAAATTTGTGTCCTGAAAAATGCTCCTAGTGACCATCACCTCAGCCTTTTAGATTTCTGAGCTCCTTATTTTTCGTGTGTTACACTTTACCTTGGCTTTTGAACAAATCCTCATTGTTTTCTCCTAGAGGCAGTTTTAACTGACTCAGCCAGCCTATTTATCGTATGATTTCTTGTGAGTGTAAAAAGTGAAGTAAAAATACTCTGTATATCCTGGCTGTCCACTGCCAATTGCCACGTCCGTTAGGTCTGAGAGCACAGGTGGATGGATGACTAATTAACTATTAGATTCCTTTCCTCACAGCAGGGAAGGTTTTGCTGTTACAAATACAGCATATCTAAATGTATTGTTAATTGCATTGCTTTTTATTAGTAGAAAGCTAATAGGCCATTGATAAGTATATTTACAAGACATTTGTGGTTCTTTTCATTGAAACCACTTAGCCTACTGCACCCTCAGACCTCCATTATGCAATTATCCCCCCCTTCAGTGATACATTGGCCTTAAAGGTGAGTGCAGGAGGAATGTATCAATCAGTAATGCTTTTTCCTGTGATCCAGGTGACCTGGGTTTGACTAGCAAGCCTAATAGCAGAGGCAATGTGGTTGGGCACTGACAGATGCTCTCGGTCTTTCTGGCCTTATGCGATTATACATTGGATGTGAAGAAACAAAGAAAAATCATTGTGGGCATAAAGTAAATCCCTGTGGTTGTATGATGCTGTACTTTGACTCCTCTGACTTTTCTCAGATGGCAGGAAAAAGACTGGATTAGATCCAGGGGTCAGGACTGACTCCTGGCATCCGAGATCAAAGAGATGCACAAGTGGTAGCCAATGGTCTGCTGCAAATTGGCCAAAAAAGCTTATCTTTGTCTTTTTCTTCCAAGACTCTATCTCAACATAGGCTGGTCAGACAGTTTCCTGGAAGAGTTGTATGTTAACACTTCCTGTGAGGGACTTTTCTTCTCTCCATGTTCTCAAGTTTCAGGTTCCGGAAACTTACAGGTGATGTGTTGAAATTATGTAGCAGCTCTGCTAGGAAGACTTTTAAACTTTACTCCACAGAGTGAAGGTAACCATGTTAAATGTTTCTCGGAGATATCATCTTTTATAGAACTCACTCTTATGTTTGTCCTTGAAATGGCATTCTTTTCTAGATAAGGTAAGTCATAATCAAGACATGAGATCATATTACACCTCAGGTGTCCATAGACAGCTGAAGATTGCCTGCCACTTGTGAATGAAGGTCTTTGGTTGTCTGACCAGTTGTGTCAGTCTTCTGGTAGACGAACAGCCACCAGACTCTAAGCCTCACCACATTCTTTGAGAACTCTTGTTGTGTGTTGCCATAAGGAAATCCACTGGCATTACATGAGGGTAGTGGCTGCATGTCTGGCCAGCTTCAGGAATGCATCAGCAGCGGTTATCTATGCTGCCGTCATTGCTGCTACTTGGTAATTTTACCCCGATTTAGCCAAATACTACAGTATAGGCATACCTTCAGGAAGAAGGACTGGAGTTTGCAAACCTGTACTGTAGAGACTTCTGCCTGACATTCTTTGTTTTGCTTTTCTCATCCTTATAGAATGCAGATTTTTTTTTTGCTGTAGATATTGTTGTGCCACATGACCCTCCTAGAAGTGAGGCTGTAGCTAAGAATGAAGACACAACGTCTCGTCATGGAGGAGGACTCCTGTAACAGCTTAGATTTCCCTCTCTCTATGTAGGTATCTTGTTCTGTTTGTTGATATGCATAAACATCTGGGGGCTAAAGATACTTCTTGTCTTCATCACTTAGTCTCATCTCACAGTTGGAGAACCATTACTTACTGACCTATCAAGGTTGGAGAGTCATCAGTTATTGTCAGAGTTGGAGAGCTATTATTTATTCTTCTCCCAGAGTTGGAGAGTCATTATTTCTTCCTTCTCTCAGAGTTGGAGAGTCATTATTTATTCTTCTCTCAGAGTTGGAGAGTCATTATTTATTCTTCTCTCAGAGTTGGAGAGTCATTATTTATTCTTCTCTCAGAGTTGGAGAGTCATTATTTCCTCCTTCTCTCAGAGGTGGATAGCGCTCCCTTATTGCCTTCTCAGAGTTGGAGAGCCATATAGTTTGCTTTTCAGAATTTGGAAGTCATTGCTAATTTTTATTTCTGAGTTGGGAAGTTATCATCTTCATTTCTCATTGTTTATTCTTATTTCTGAGTTGGGGAATCTTCACTAATTCTTATCTTTGTAGGTTCTTAGGTAAGTACAAGGCTAGGTGTCCTTGCAGCACTATTTTAAGCCTAGCCAGTTTCCCTTTTTGTGCTCAAAATAACGTATCCCCCTTTGTTTATAGACTGACTTTACCCGTCCCATTTTTGTTAATTATATATTACCCCTAATGAGAATAACTGTGATCATACCATAAATAATTTGAGGGGACACTTGCATGGGATAAAACATTTAGGAGCTGCCTCTGCCCATTAATAGTACAGGAGGTAGTTCTGGTGTACATTTTCTGTTTCCCTTCCGTAGATCTAATTTGTGCTTGAATATGGACAGGTCGAGGTATGCGGAGTGTACTGTTTTGCCTTCATCCATTGCTTTGGAGACCTTTAAAAAAATCCACCAGATTAAGTAAGCATAATCTGCTTTTGACAAATCCAGGCTGAGATGGGTGCAATGATTGAAGGTTTCCTATGTCCTGATTAATTACTTCCATGATAAGTCTTTCCATGGCTTTGCATATGAGGCTGGTCAGATTTATGGGTCTGTAATTGCCTAGGTCTGTGGAATGTCCTCAATTATGCAGGGGAGTGACTGTAGCTGTTCTGCATTCACTTGTTACAAAAACCTGTTTGGAGGCTGAGCTTGAACAGTGTTGTTAGGGGTGGGGCTAAGTCGTTCTTCATGCTGTTTAAGATGCATCCAGGGATATCGTCAGGACCCATCAATTCAGTATTTTTAGATTTTGATAGCACTTTAAAGACGTGATCTTGTGTGATAGGTGGAGGCAAGCGAGTTTCGGGTATATCTTGAGGGACAGACAGAGGGAAGAGAGGGGTAAAGTTGGAGCTAAATCTATTGGCCGGTACATTCACTATATCTTCAGCCTCAGTGTAATTAACATTGTTGACATCTCTGCTCTCTCTTATCTCTGAGACAGAGAGTCATTACATTTGTTTCTTTGAGCTGGAGAGTCATTACATACTCTGAGTGTTTTAGAGGAAACGGCAGGATGGTTCTTTCATAAGTCCTAATGATGGTGATAGTTGGAGAGTCGCTATGTATTCTCCTCTCAGTAAGGGCTAGTTAGCTTGATGTATGTGCATGTTGTAGTGCTATAGATATGACGAGTGAGTGATAAAGCGATCATATTCAGTAGTTCTTCATTCATTGTAGAGGCAGAATTGCATTATTGTTTAGAGGTCAAACCCTAATTTATCTCATCACCCAAGCCAGAGCAATTATATTTGCGTAGAGATGAATTCTCGCAAGTGAAGCAAGATCATTTTGTGCTCTATTATTAATACAGATTTTGAAACTTGATGAAGATGAGTAGGAAAACATTAGGCCTTTAAAAATATTGTGTTTAGCTGAATTGTGTTCCTCTGATTTACAGATTCTTGGGATAACAAACCCACAAGGGCGTAAGAAGTACATTGCTGCTGCATTTCCCAGTGCTTGTGGGAAAACAAATCTTGCCATGATGAATCCAACACTGCCTGGGTGGAAGGTGGAGTGTGTCGGCGATGACATTGCATGGATGAAGTTTGATAGTGAAGGTGAGTACAGAACAATGTATTGGAACCATTGGCTACACTGTAGGGAGTACCCAAAGGTATGAGCAACGATATGATGAAGGCAGATGAAGGATTCGTTATTCCTGGGTATCTATTGGCTGATGGTGGTTACACTACACTTCTGTAACAGCTAGAGACTGGAAACAGCATCGGTTTTCACAAAGGGTAAAATTGTAAGCCATAGTAATCTCCTGCGGCCTGTGGCTGTTGGCACACAACCTATGCGAGTGACATGCTGAAAGTATGAAAGGGCAGGTACCTTAAGTTTCTGACATTCTTGAAAAGTAGTTTATTGTTGCTGGAGAAGTGTTGACAAAACAGTGGAAGATTATTATAATATGAAGAATTTTATTTATTACTAAACAGCTTTTGCTGTAGAAATATTTAAAGCATTTTTACACAGAGCTTGTCATTGCTCTGTGTTCATAGACTGATGATGAAAAGCAGATTGAGGAAGATGTGACAGATAAAGCTCGTTTTCCCTAGTCCCGTACCTCCTGCACAGTTAAACACTGCGCATTTACTCTTCTGGGCACTCAGAAGCTTAACCTCTCCCACCACCTCCTAAAAGGGGAAATGCCTTGTGCACGTGCTCCTGTATCTTACATCCCCCATACCCCCCCCCACAAGCATATGTACTGGAAGCTGTTCCCTGATTCCCCCACATTCTCCAGAGACTGATGGCTTAAATTTTCTGAATTATTGGTTCCACACTTACCTGTCTCCACCTCCTAACCACAAAAAAAAAAAGCAACCACAGACACCAGAGTTAATTCTGTCAGAAAAGTAGGCATCTGACAACTAAAATGAAAGACTGCCAAGTGCACGAGGAGTTTTAAAGTGACCATCATCAGCTGTGCAGTTTGTGGACTGCTCTATCCACAGTCAGCATTGTCTGCTGTTTGTACTTCTTTCACTGTTTTTCTAGCTTAGCTGCTGGCACTTTCTGATACAGCATGAATGTTGTATTTTGTGCTATGTATTACTGATTACTGAGATTGTTTTTTAAGGTGGTTTAATTTGTTTTAGGTGGAAGTAAAAGCACCATAGTATTGCATCATAACAGGATACATCTACAAGTAGATGTGAGGAGGTACAGTACATAAACACTGTGTAATGAAACATAGTGTAAATGCCAACAGAAAACTTGTTCAGTTCAGTTTATTTGGGTCTCATCAGCTTGCTTTACCTTTGTTCTGTGAAGAAAATGAAACAGCCATCCCTTATATTTTGTCATGTTGAATTTTAGTGGGCAAAAAATAGGAGGGCAGTCTGTCTTTAACAGATGCTGTTCACTTTTTTTTTTCATAAATAATGCAAGGTTTTGTTTTATCTTATTTACCCTTTTCATTCTGCTAGCAACATGCTGAGTACCTGTGGCATGAAAGTTTACTGCATTAACTATACACCCTGATTTCTGATTGAATTTGACTACAAGAATACACATCCTCCTTGTAGGTATCACACATTTAAGCCTTTCATTTCTGAGATGCTTTGTTCCTCAGAAGTTGCTCTTGCACATTTAACTACTAAATATCTCACATGTAAGATGTTCTGATTACTGGTAGGAATTCATTTTGAGATCAGTATAAATAACTTCAGTGCCAGAGTTTCTCAACAAAATGGTTTTATCCATGTACTGATGTCCCATAATAAGGCTTTAGGCATATTCTATATACAGAGTATTAATGTTATATCTAAGAAATGGTTAAAATGAGAGGCAAGGTCACATGACCTGCACTAGGTGTAATGGAATACTCAAAAATTAAGTTATCTCAAATTTCATTGTAGAAGTTGACATCTAACTGCAAAATAATTCCATGTTGTCCTCAGGTCGCCTGCGGGCAATTAATCCAGAGAATGGCTTCTTTGGTGTGGCACCTGGAACGTCTATGAAGACCAATCCCAATGCCATGAAGACTGTCCAGAAAAACACCATATTTACCAATGTGGCAGAAACCAGTGATGGCGGCTTCTACTGGGAGGGC
>NC_056750.1:205417241-205549741 GCF_019279795.1 Protopterus annectens
ATATATATATATATTAAATCTGAGATGGCTGTGTCTCAAAATAATCCCTTTTCTTTCAGGTATGACAGTCTCAGAGTAAGCATATATAAGCAGCAGTGTAGCGGTACGGGGTAGCTTGTGCCCCTGCAAAAAAATAACTTAATAGAGATCAGTAATGTCAGCATTTGTTTGGTATGAAATCAATATACAGCAAAAAGGAGCTATAGACTTAAATCCTGGATTCGTGTTTGTAAGGCTAATGAATGAAAGGAGGAGAGGCAGTGGACACTGAACAGGAATTTGCAAATCATGTATCTCAGCATGTCTCATTTGTTTAGTCTGGCATATATCTGTGGTAATCTGCAGTGATATTTAATGCTTATGGTGGGTGACATGAAAGTACTTTTTTTCAGATAATTAAAAAAGTGTAGGTTAGACTTTGTGGAACTGTGAGCAAATTACATTCTAGTTGAGGCACAAGTATTCTTTTAACCAAGGCTTCTCACTGATAGACACATTATGAAATTGTAATATTTTTGTGCAAATCTCATTTTGTTATAATGCCTGCACTGGAAGTAATGTATGCACTGTTTTATGTTACAGAGTTTTGTGTAACCAGATATGCGGGTAACTGAAAAAGGGGGTAGTTTCAGTGTGGTTACTTAGTAGACTCTAAGATGCCTCGGGTTACATGTGATGTTTGCAGCTTTTTATGTGATTCATAATTAGTAGCCTTTGATTAAACCAGCTATACAATAACCTGACATTTTCTTACAGGTTTCTATATTTATAGAGACAGAAAAGATGATAAGGCTTTAGCTATAATAATAAAAAATGAAGTTAACTAGGTTAGAGCACTGATCCACATGGACCAGTTTCAGGCTAAGTCAAGGAGCACTGCCTGGTTAACTGATTTGTTAAGGACCACAAAGTAAGCTCAGTCCAGTAACACTGTATGGTTAAACAATTTGGTCAGGTGTCAAGTCATAGGAAAATGGTGGTTGTAGAAAGTAAGCAAAGGACTGCTGCATGTTGTAGGTGTGTTAGTCGTAGCCTTGAACATTTGTACATTTAGCATATTTCACTCACTGTTTTCATTGAAGCTCAATTTTTTTTGCAGAAAGTTCAGCAAATGGGCTCAAAACTACACATTGTCTAGTTCTGGGGAAGGATCCCCCATACCTGGTTTAAAATAGTGTCACTATCTTCTCTTCCAAGGTTGATCAACTTCAGGATAGGTTTGGAAATGTAGTTTGGAATGGTGGACTCGGGCAAAAGTTATTAGTTTTAGATGAAGATTAAACTGATAAAACAAATAAATACCAGTGGTTCTTTGTTGAGGTTAAACAACATAAATTACAGTGGAAAATATAAGAAACTCCATGTAGGTAATGAACTTTTGAGCTAAATGTCTACTTTGTGAGGTATACAAAGTAGCACACATACATAAAATGCTGTGCTTAATTAGTTCAGTTATTGTCTGCAGATAAAAACCTGACAATAAAGTCATGAAAGACCTACATCAGTGTAGCCTTTTAATATTCTCCATTTGATCACTGACTTTAAAGAAAACTACTTGCTGGTATGATGGGGTGGGAGCTAAGCCCCCATTTAATTACTCTAATTACTCTTCCTCTGAGGTCATATTTTGAAACATTGTTGAAGAAGGGCACAAATAGGCAAAGGAACCCTTCTGGCCCAACTTGAATATTACCCATAATAGCCACAGCCTCTAAGATAAACTTCTACAGACTATCACAAACAAAATGTGTCACAGCATCACTAACTCACCCTCTAATGAACATCACTGCCTCACCCTAAAAAAGCTAAAAAAGCCAAATGACTTCCAGTGCAGCACAGAGTAGAGCTGCTACTAGGATCTCTTATCTTCAAACTTCTCCAACCTAACTCATTCCCTACAATAGCTGCTAAACTAAATAAGTACACTACAACCTCAAATGCTTCTCATAAACAGCCCCCACTCCAACCCCTACAAACTAGGTTACACTGCACTAACCACTCTTTCTCCATCCTTGCTCATAAAATATGGGAATCCCCCACCTCTCCTAAAGGAACTACAATCTTCCCCTTTTTCAGAGATGGACTTAAAAAATTTCTCATCATCGTATCAAGCTGTACGTCCCACACAGTAAGCCAGATCACATAAGGGTGTTTCAACCTCTACTCTTGCTCTCTCTCTCAACTACTAACACATCCTAACTCACACCCCATCCCCTGCCATGACTGTTATTACCCCGCAGCATTTGCACCATGATGCAAATCTGATATGTAATCACGTGAATTGTAAACTTTGCATTTTTCTCATACTTGTTGCTACGTTTTTTTATCTGCTAATGCACACATTACTTGCTGTTTTGTTTTTGAAGTGTACAAATTAGTGGCTGTCTGTTCTTTTTTTTTATATTCTTTGTGAATTCGTTCACCCTGGTAGTTCCTGCAAATGGTCACTTGTGATGTGTGTACCAGCCCGATAAAGAAATGTAAAATAAAATAAAAAATAAAAATAATAGCTCTTTTGGATTTGGATTGCACCACGATGGTGAGAGTTTAAAGTCAGAATAACAGAAATGGGGAGATGAGGGTAGCAGTGAGCCTCCCTCCATACGCATTACCTTTGTTTTATTGTAGTGCTGCTTAATACAAATCTTTTCAGTATTTTAGTATCAAGCTTTTATATTTACATTTTTTTATGGTTTCAGAGTTTTTATTTTCTGTTGTTCCCAGTACAGTCTAATGACAGAATCAGTAATTTCCTTGATTTCCTGCTTAGAAATGCACAACTGATGATTAATATTAGTGTATAGCCCTAAACCCTGCTATTGTATCAACGTTTTTTTATGATTTTTGTACTATTATTGGTCAATACTATTGTGTGTGGAGCTTTTCTCCCCAGGTCTCCACTGAAAACGGGCTCCTTGGCCCAGTCGGACACTACCCGGTTAACAAATGTGAATAAATAAATAATAAAAATCATGTACTTATTGGTACTTGTCCCTATTTTTTATCTCTTGTACAGGTGATGGAGTGCCCTGTGCCCACCCTAACTCCAGGTTCTGCACCCCAGCTAGTCAATGTCCAATTCTGGATAAAGACTGGGAATCTCCTGAAGGGGTACCAATTGAAGCTGTCATTTTTGGGGGAAGAAGACCTCAAGGTTAGTATTTTGGTTTTATGTTTGAATTTCTTGTAAAATGCTTTAGTTCGAGATCACTTTGTGTGATGTTGGTTACCAAAATAAAGTGCTATAACTGATGTAGGAATAAAGGCTACCGTATTAGATATGGGCTGCTGTAGTTGATATTAAAAGATGCTAAGAGCTGTGTCTGCCATGTTCAGAGTATGTACGTTCTTGTCACTCTAATTTTGACCACATCCGAGTATAATAAACCTGATAAGAAGATAGTGAGTCGTCACCAGGAAGCAGAAGGAACATTTTGATCTGTCAGAAAACACTGTACGAAGTTCAAGGTGGTGTGAGCTGCTCCTGCTCTCCCTGCATTCGACACAAACCCCAAACATTAAGGTTACCCTTACGCTACCAACCCAGTATCTAAAGAGGACATGCCCCAGATGGGTTCACTTCTGACCATTACTGAGTCATGCAGAGTCCTGGGGGAGGCAATTCAGCCACCTTATGGAGCAATGTCATCATATAACAATGGGTCACCTTTAAATGTTGGCGAAACCTTTAGTAATGCCACAAATATCTGCCTGAAGCTGACCTCTGGAACTCCAGTGTTGGATCCAGGAAGTCCCACCTAGTCATATTGGGAAAATTTCTACTCCAGTTTGTGTTTTGTGTCTATAAAACAGAAGTTTTTTGTGTGTGTGTGTGTGTGTGTGTGTGTGTGTGTGTGTGTGTGTGCCCAGTTCAGTATCCTCAAAATTAGATTGCCTATTGTTATTTTATGATGGTACATTCCCCCAGATTAGTTTGTCTTTCTTGCCCAACTGGCCAAAGGCATGTGGATCTGCTCAATGCACATGCAGGACACTGGCAGGATCAGCCCCATTTTTTGTGGTCACTGGTAGTTCCTTTATTTCCATATTGAGGGAAACATTACAGATTCAATATCCTACTCTTTTGGTTTAAGGTTGTCAGGATTTTCAGCAAATGTTTCTACCTTGACACTTTTCTAGAAGACCATTGTGTTCTTACTGTTCTTTAGTGACTAGGAGTTACCAGCACTTTCTGTTGAATTTCTCTGGGCCAGCATGGGCCAACTGTAGACATTTTTGGCTTCCACTGAGTTGCTGTACTAAAATTGGTCTTGGCCGCATTTCTCTATTTCCAGTTAATTTGTCCCAGAATTATGAAGGACTTGCAGCCATTATCTTCTGCCCTCTGTCATTCATTGCCTGCTCTAATAGCATTCTGCAGTGTAGGCAACAGTCTGCATAAAAAAATAATTTTTAAATATAATTTTCCCCTCCCACGACTCTCCCCATCACCTATCTTGTTTCCTGTGGCACCCCGTCCTCTGCCTGCATGTTTTTCCACCTCCTAACAACTTCCCATATGACCACATCTTGCAGGGAATGCAGTTTACAGGCCAGATGATGGGATTCTAGGATCATCATGCTCATCACTTCATTGTGGTAAGGTTTTTTACTCTTTTCTCCCAACTTATTAATGCTTGTCATGAGTGCATGGTGTTAAGTTCCTGGCATGTGCAAGCTACAGCATGTGCTTAAGATGTAAGGGTGGTGCAGCGGTGCAGCAGTTAATGTTGTCACCTCACAGCAAGAGGTTCTCTGGTTCGATTCTTGCCCGGGGTGCCTTCTGTGTGGACTCTGGATGTCCTCCCTGAGTTTGTGTGGGTTTCCTCTGGGTACTCCGGTTTCCTCCCACATTCCAAAGACATGCGTCTGGAGTGTTTCTCCCTGGGCCTCCACTGAAAATAGGCTCTGTCCTAGTCGGACTTTACTGGTCAACAAATGTTAAATAAATAAATAAATAAATATCAGGGCTTGCATTCTGATTGTATCATACCCTTGCTGACTGTATGGGAAGGAGACATTTTGGCAGCTCTTTATTCCTGCATCCTGTTTCCCCCACACACGTACACATACACAGATGAAATAATAGGACAGCAATAATGTTTCATCCTTCTCCTTAAATTATTTGGTCTGACTCCCACTTAAGTCCTCCATACATGCAAAGTTGGCAACCGAGAGGGTGCCATAGTGGTATGGCTGATCCAGCCAAAACTCAGAAGGTATCATTTGGAGTTCTGATTTGGATTAAATCTGTGTACTTTGTTATTGTAAACATAACTCTCAACTGTCCAGATTTTCACAGAATGTCCAGATTTTTGCTTCAAAATTTCGGTCTGTTCCTTATAAAATTTTTGGTTTTCTGGCAAATCACTTGGATGATCTGAGTAATGAAATTGGTATATAATGCCATACATTTGAGTTTCAGACTTCATATCCTTTAGAAAAATGCATTTTAATACATAGCCTGTTATTCTAGCAACTTTCTAAGTTTATAAGAGCAATATTTAAAATCTGTCCCTATTTCTGGGCCTTTGTACCACCATTATGCCAGGCTTTGTC
Organism: Protopterus annectens; assembly: GCF_019279795.1. Lineage (NCBI taxonomy): Eukaryota > Metazoa > Chordata > Ceratodontiformes > Protopteridae > Protopterus > Protopterus annectens. The sequence continues at coordinate 205,422,801 of NC_056750.1, forward strand.
CAGATTTCTTGGACTAAGAGATTGAGAGATATGATTGTAAAACATTGGATGAGTTCAACAAACCATGCATCGGTTAGTGATGGGTTAATGCGTAGAACTAATGTTGCACTTCACGTACCTAAGAATGTAGAAGGACCTCAACTGCCTTCTTCTTAAGCACAGTAAAGAGACAATATGAAAGGATAGCCATTCCAATATGTGTAGCTTAACATTCAAATAGGATAGACACAGGCCATATAAGATAAAGTAACCTAGTTAATGGCAAAGCACTTGGGATTATTTGTGACTTTTTGTTTTTTATTTTACATTAAACGCTGTGATTTTAACAACATTTTCTCTGACTCTGGGTCCTGTTGCCATTGGATATTTTTGTGGTTGCTTTGTGGTTTATTTGGTAACCTAGTTAATGGGTAACTAGCATTACCACGTAAGGGGCAGAGTTGTGTACATGGAAGGTAAGTTTCTTCTCACTGGATCCAGATCTGCATTCTAGTGTTTCAAAAGACAAAGGATAATTTAGGAATGATATTTATAATGTGAGTTTAGCTGACTGATTCCCTTAACTTATACCATCACTGCTAAAAAATGTCAGCAAATGGTACCATCTGTGTAAAGCTCACATAAACATTTGCCTGATCCTGGAAACAGTGATTGCTCTGTGTTCTTCTAGGTGTTCCTTTGGTGTACGAGTCTTTTAACTGGTCCCACGGTGTGTTTGTTGGTGCTGCAATGAGGTCCGAAGCAACGGCAGCTGCGGAACATAAAGGTAACGGATAGCTTTCTTTGTGAATATCTCATGCAGGCAGTACAAACCCTAAAGTACAGACCTGATAAGACACTTCACTTATGCTGACCTTTAATCTGCTTATTTAATACTGATGCATTTCTAACTCAGTTTAATTATTGGAAGGGTACTGAATGCAATACATGAGGTTTAAGTGACAGTCATTAGGACACCTACATTTTATTTGGTTTGTTTTTGCTAATTAAATGGTCTGAATGCACTTTTCCTACTATTGTTAGCTTGCAAGAAAAAATCCTAATTAATACAATAAACTGCTAATCATTTATCAAAAGGTGCATTTATCTTGAGTTCCTTTTTTAAACTGTCACTGAAGCTAATAAGGAACGTTTTTAGAATAGCCACATATAGATGTATAGTGAACAATATTAGTTAAGCCAGCATCCATGCAACCCTGCTCTTAGTTTCTTTTTTCTCTCAGTTTACAGCTGGGTGGTTCCCTATTATATCTGATTTGACCATTGAGAATCCTATAGATCTAAGCAGCTGTTATCCTCATTTTCATCAGAATAAACTCTTGACATCCGCATTTCCCAGAAGAGAGGGTATTCTCTTTAGAGGAGACCTATATCATATTATGTGTGGCATTTTTTTGCCAGAAAGCCAAGAAATGGGAGTTGGGGGTGGGGGGGAGGGTGGGAACAGAGCCAACAGTGGAACACTTTAAGCCCACTACCATTCTTCCTTATTTGCATCTGTGACAAGACATATGGTTTTCTTTCTTCTTCTCAGTATAGGTAGGCCAGAATAAATTCTGGTCCAGTTTTTGCATATTCCATAAACGTCTTTTTAGCTTTTGCCTGTGGGTATCAAGACAGGTATTTCATTTTCCTACATGCCTCCCTGTACTGCTATTTTTTGGAGGGTTTTTGCATTACATTGTCTTATAAAATGCTTTCTTTCCTACCTCCAGTCATGCTTGTTTTCAGTCTCACCACTGTGGCAATACCCACCTGTGATTACAACGCTTCATCCACACTGATCCTGACAATTGTCTCTGTCCCATGATCATAGCAATAAACTGTAGCCTACAGCAGAACACAAGTTATTTGTTGTCTTGAAGTCACCACCTTCCATTTCCTTGGCTATGTAGGTCTGCATACAAATAATACATACTTCCCTTTTTTGTTGAGATCATTGTCTCATTTTGTGTGTGACTGTTACAACTCTAAAGTATCACAATGGTCTGAATATGCTTGTACCAGTGGTTTGTATATGTTTTCTTATACTGATTTTCTTGATATGTGTGTATCAGTAGTCCGTAGATACTTATATCAATGGGCTCTGTTCTACCAGTGGTCTGTATATACTTGTGTCATTAAGTGCTTAATCGATTTATGCTTTGAGCCCTTTTACCTTACAAAGCCTACCTTAAAATGCCATTCTGTTAACAGGGCAGAATAAATAAGGTAATGCCTATCTTTGTGGGTCTGGTCAGCTAGTAAGTTGAAGACTAGATGCCAAAAATACAAATTTTCCTAGCATTCTTGCATGTAGGACTTTTTCTTAGTCATTCTATGAACTAGTCACTTTAATTTAAAATGTAGAGTATTTATTATTTTAGTTTGGTTAGGATCTCACGTATGCTTTAATTCAGTAATATAAAGGAACACTGTTAGCTCATGTTATGTTTAAACTTGTTAATGTGAATGAATGCTGTTAACTCGCAGTTCTCTCTATTCACAGCTATACACAAAGTAACTAAAAAGGAAACATTTCAGACAATATTTCATAGATTCATAGATTTGTACTAGGCTAACTGCCCTTGTGGGCCATTTTAAGCCAAGCCAGTTACCCCATGTGAGAATCAAACCTTGCACCTTGTGTCTGTAAACACCTTCAAAGAAAATGGCATACTAAATGTAAAATAGTAAACAAAACATAGAACAAAAATTAATTTAAACTCAAGTGGATGCAGAGGGAATGCAAAAAAAAAAAAAAACAACAATATAACAGCATTCAAAGTTTCTTAGTATCTTTGTGTGACAAACTTGACCTTTCTGTGTGAGCCTGTGAAAGCTGTAACAGTCTTAAAAAGAATCATTAAATATCAAATTGTCTAATCTTACTCCTTTTAGATCAAAAACCGTTTCCAGTCTTACCTTTCACTTCATGCAAATATCTTTAAAATCTACATTTCTTTTCATTGGAGAATATTCTGTTCAAAAGACCTGAATTTTATCTTCTGTAATGCATAATTTTGAGCAGCAATAAATGTTAAAATTAAAAAAATCTTTTGCACATATTTTCCTTAGTTCCCATATAAGAAGTCAGTCAACTGGATACATATCCATTTTCAGCAGAGACCCGGGGAGAAAAGCTCCACAGTAAAAACAAGACTTTGACTTACATACAGATAAATTCATGGTAACATGGTAGAAAGAGACACAATTTAAACATATCCATTTTCGCAAGAGACCCGGGGAGAAAATCTCCACAGTAAAAAACTAGACTTTGATTTGCATACAGAATAAATTCTTGATAACATGGTAGGAAGAGACAACAATTTAAACATAGCCATAAATTAAGTATTCAAGTGATATGTAGGTAAGTGAAATAGGGATACACTAGACAATATTGAGGATTTAAATTATAAGCTCAGGGGAGAAGGATGAAGTTTTTATCCCATAAATCGTTCATAGTAAGTTATGAGGAGAAGGCAGTCGAGAGGAACTAGAGATCTTATAAACATATTATTGTAGGGATATAGTGGAAAAAGAGAAGAGAGAGGGCATTGAGGAGTGGCATGAGGGTGATAGGGGACTTTTAGGACTAGTCCGGTTTAGTACAAGGACATAGCCAATGAGCTTTTAAGAATAATTTAAGATTACTTTTGAACTGGCTGAGAGAGGTAGTTAGTCTTAGGTTATTGGGAAGGGAATTCCATAGTTTTCCAATGGAATTGGCATAAAGAGCATCACCACCTAAGCCTAAGTTATTAGATTTTGTAGTTTGTACCAGGACACTATTTGAAGATCGGAGGCAGCTGAGGTTGGTGTAGGGGGTTAAAAGTTTGCTCAGTGAGGAGGTTTTATCTGGTTCCTTAATTATTTTAAATGCTTCAGTAAGTTGGTTAAGTTTGAGAAGATTGGAGAGTTCTAACCAGTCAAGTTTCTTTAGGTTAAGGCAGTGATGAGTACGGTACGGTTCTCCTGTTACGAATTTGGCAATATGGTTATAAGCAATAGACAGTTTGTTAAGCTCAGTTTTGTTGAGGAAGGAAAGTACCGGAGAGGCATACAGTAGGGTGGAGAGAAGGTGTGTATGTGCAACGGTTAGTTTGGTATTAGGAGTTAGAAAGTTCTTAATTCTGTACATGGAACCAAGTTTCTTGTTTACTGTCTTTATAGTTTGACTGATGTGCAAGTCAAATTTGAGCTTGTGATCAATAGTGACACCTAGTAGTTTGGTGTTGGTGACAGGCTCTATGATGGTGCCGTTAGTGGACTGAATGTGGAAGGTCATATTATTAATAAGTGGAGGGTGTTGTCCTATGGAAGTGGCTGAGGTGGGGAAAATTAGTAGTAACTTAGTTTTAATTGGATTCAGGATAAGTTTCCGTTCTGTGAACCATTTTTCAACTGCAGCAAAGCAGTTTTGGGTATCTACCTGGAGATTATGGAGAGAAACATCAGAGCAGATCAGTGTGGAGTCATCTGCATATTGAATGCAGGTGGCTTTGGGGATGACTGAATAGAGATCATTTATGAATACGGAGAAAAGGAGGGGACCAAGTATAGAGCCTTGGGGAACTCCTATGGTGTTAGGTAGTAAGTGAGATAGCTTGCTTTGCCACTGGACTGCTTGTTGTCTACCAGAAAAGTAAGCATTAAACCAGCTTAGGGCTGAGTTGTCAAGGTGAAGGGTTTCGAGGGTTTGGAGCAATAGTTGGTGATTGACCATGTCGAAGGCTTTTGACAAGTCCAGAAAGAGAGCAGAAGTAATTAATTTGTTATTACGGTTGCAGCTGACTGAGTCAACAAAGGAGAGGAGGGCGGTGGTTGTACTGTGATGGGGGTGAAAGCCATGTTGAGTTTTGGACAAAAGATTGTTTAGGGTAAGATAGTATAGGAGTTGCTTGTGAACACACCTTTCCATTATTTTTGCTATTGGGGACAGTATTGCTATAGGTCTGAAGTTTGAAATTTCCGTGGAGGAGCCGCCCTTGTGAAGTGGGATGACATATGATATTTTCCAAAGAGAGGGGATAGTAGCCTCTGTTATAGCTCTGTTTATCAAGATTGAGATAGGGTAGGCTATAACATCTGATGCTATTTGTAAGTATTCAGCTGGGAGACGATCGGCCGATAGGCTGGATGGTTTAAGTTTCTTCAGTAGGGTTCTGATATAGGAGGTGGATATTGGTTGAAGGTTAAAGGTGGGTGGAAATTTACCAATAGCATTGGTTATGGAGGAGGAAGAAGAAGATAACTGACTGGCTAGGGACTGGATGGTCTCAATGAAAAAAGAGTTAAACGTATTAGCTAGTTCTTCAGGATCTTTACCAGTAAGTTTCGCGGGGGTAGGGGTGGAAGTTTCCCAGAATGAAGGAGGTTGTTAAAACCTGCCCAAAACTTCTTTGGGTTATTCTGATGTTTGTCCTGGAGGTGACAGTAATAGTTCTTTTTATCCTGGGTGATATCTGATTTTGTAGAATTTCTAAGCTGTTGAAATTTAATGCGATCTAGGGGCTCTTTCGTGGTTCGCCACTTGTCCCATGCCTAGTCTCTAGGCTTAATTTTTTATTTAGTTTCCTTGGTTAGCCAAGGTGCTGTGCGGATCTTTGATCTAATAAGACGGTTTGGTGCATGAGAGTCCAGTATCCTTAGGAATGTGTCGTTGAAGTAACCCACACTCTCATCTAGGGGAAGTGTTTTTAACATGGACCAGTTACAGGATTTGAGTTCATCTAGGAATTTTGCTGGGAGAAATTTCTTCTTATTTCTAACAAGTCTATATATAGGAGGGCTTGTGAACATCAATTTATGTTTCATGATGAAAGTGACAAGGTGGTCACTAAGATCATTGGGGAGGGTCCCAGTGGTATAATTATGTGTATCTTTATTGGTAAGAATCCAGTCGATGGTGCTTTCTTTTTGCTTAGTATTTCCAATTCTTGTGGGAGATGTAATGTTTTGGGAGTAGCCATGTAGGTTGATGGATAGGGGATTCATCTGGTCAGAGAACTGGGACCAGTCAATGTTGAAGTCACCCAGTATGATTGTTTCTTGGGGGTAGTTCGTGGCTAACCAACTTAGGGTTAGTTCCAAGGTTTCTAAGTTTTTCCCGCATTTCAAAAAGAACTCCTGCTGAACCTGCTGGAGATACTATGAAAAAAAAGCATTTCTATGAGAAAATTCACCCATATGTAAATACAAAAACTCCACAATCACACAACAGAGTGCATACACATTGAACAAAAAAAATTAAAAATATTTGTAGACTGTGTCATTTGAAGAAACTGGAATCATGGAGATTACTGTCTATAGGAGAACCTTTTCAAATTTCATCTCTCCCATTCTCAACCACTGACTTGTAAAAGATAATAAATACACACACAGTAAAGTGTAATTTCCCTTAAGAGCACAAAGAGATCACAGTCAGTCTGGGGCTGGTCTCTCCCTTCCTCTCCAGGTCCCCAATAAGACTCCCCGCTGGCACAGCTATAGGGTCCAGATCTCAGCCTATTGGGCAGGCTAGCACCTCCAGCACCCTCTCTGTCCAACCATTGCTTTGTGTCCCTGCCCAAGTAGCTGACACACACACACACTTTTAAACAAGAGTTATATACAACCACACATACACTCCTGTGGAAGGCTGGCACATGTTCTCCAGCTGTGCCACTTTCACCCAGACTATATGGTAGTACCACTTGCCACCACTCACTAATATTTATCAGCTACTCAAAGGCCCTTATTAAAGGGTGTCCAGTTATTACTGTGCAATATTATTATCCAAATGGTAAGTGTGACTGAAAAGCAAAGCTTATTGGAGTGACTTGGTACAGTATCACTATTTACATGCAATGTACTCTTAGAGCTTAAATTATTTCTACACAAAGCAGCCACAGTTAAAAGGTTTAAAAATATTTAATAATAAATAATAAAAGTACAAGACAATACTTCTTACTACACAGTGCTAGTCAAGAGTTCAGAGATCACAGAGAAATACTTAAAATAATACAGTGGAAAAGTTCTGACATCACAGAAAAACAAACTAGTCTAATCTTCCTATTTCCTAGCTATACCTAAGAGAAAACACAATTATAAAATCCTACTTACATACAGACACAGGCAGAGCACAGGCAGAGCTGGTGATGTTGGATGTTCCCAAGACAAATTCTCTAATGCTCTCATTCTTTCTCTCCTTAAATTGATAACACAGTACCACTGATTCATTTCAGATTACATCATTTCTTTCTGGTTCCCAGGCTAACAGAACTCAGAGGTTAATAGCCCTATTGATCTTGCAGCAGCTCAGGAAGCCAGGACAATAAAAGAAATTATACATGCAAATTCTAGCCGTTAACTCTGGCCTCAAAAGAATAGGCAAGATGCCTCCCTCTAGACATCTCGGCTCCAGATTTTGACATCAAAAAATTGACATCAATTTTGTTACAGCGGAGTGCACTGTTGTTACATTTTTGCAGTTCGATATCCAATACAGTCTTTTCACATTTAAGAAAACAAGCATGTGGCTTACATTAATATTTACAAATGACAGAATTATCTACAAAATTTTATCTGGCTACACTGGCAGCCTTCACCTATATTCACACACACCCCCGGAGAACTCAAGCTAGTTTTTCAAGTGACCCTTGAGAAACATTGCTTGAGAGGGTTAGGTCTATTTGAGTATACCGTACCCCATTCCCTGTCTTGAGAGCCCATCTGCGTTGGCATTGCTACTCCTACTGCAGTGCTACACTGACATATCATATGCTTGCAACCCTAGGCTCCATCTTAGCAACTTGGCATTTTGCTGGCTGGCTCTGTTTAACCATGTTAGGGGATTGTGATCTGTCATTATAGTGAATTTTCTTCCATACAGATAAGGCTGAGGTTTCTGCAGTGCCCACACTATGGCTAGACATTCCTTTTCTACAGCTGCATAGCATTCCTCCCTGGGTTGGAGCTTACGACTGAGATAAGCCACTGGGTGCTCTTCTCCCTCTGAAGAAATCTAGCAAAGTACAGCCCCCACCCCATGGTTTCAAGCATCCACCTGCACAACAAATTATTTGCTGTAATCTGGACTGGCTAACACAGGGGGTCCTCCCAAAGCTTCCTTAAGCTCCTGGAATGCCTGCTCACAGGCTGTGGTCCACACTACTTTATCTGGCCTGTTCTTCTTTGTCAGGTCTGTGAGGGGAGCAGCTATGGTACTATAACTGGGGACAAATTTTCTGTAGTATCCTGCTGTCTCTAAAAATGCCCTCACCTGCTTTTTGGTAACAGGTGCAGGCCATGCCTGAATGGCTTCTACTTTGGCAGTTTCTGGCCTGATCATACCACTGTCCACTCTATATCCCAGGTAGGAGACCTCTGCCATACCCACCTGATATTTGCTGGGCTTAATGGTCAGTCCTGCCCCCTGTAGTCTGCCCAGCACCTACCTGACACGCTGAAGGTGCTCTTCCTAGGAATGGCTATAGATGGCAATATCATCTAGGTAAGCAATGACAAACCCTCCTGCTCCTGCTCCTGCTAGGATATGATCTACCAGCCTCTGGAAAGTCGCTGGGGCATTTTTCATCCCATAGGGCATCTTTGTGAACTCAAACAAGCCAAAATGAGTCACGAAGGTTGACTTCTCTTTAGCACTGGGAGCCAAGGGCACCTGCCAGTAACCCTTGGTAAGATCAATGGTTGTAAGATACTTAGCCTCACCCAGCTGCTCTAGGGCCTCATCTGTCCTAGGCATGGGGTAAGCATCTGACTCTGTGTGACTATTTCATTTCCTGTAGTCCACACCGAACCTGATGCTGCCATCCTCATTTGGCACCAGCACCACTGGAGAGGCACAGGGACTGCTGGACTCTTGAATTACCCCGAGTTCCAACATCTCCTGTATCTCCTCCCTCAGAGTCTGTTTCACTCTCTCAGGCACCCTATAAGGGGCCTGCCTAATAAGCCTTTGGGGTCCTGTATCCACCTGGTGCTGCACCAGGTGGGTGCACCCTGGTTTCCCAGTGAACATCTCCCCAAACTCCTGTAACACTGCTCGGATTTCTCGAACTTGGGCGGGAAATAGCTGCTGGGACGTTGCTACCTTTTCCACCGAGGTGTCAGTCCAAGCCTCACTGAGGAGATTAGTCACGAGATCTCCCTCAAACTCCTCCTGCAACCCACTGCAAATGCTCAGCACAAGGGCCTCCCTATCATGGCAAGGTTTCATCATATTAACATGGTACAGTTTGTGTTCCTGCCTCCTGCCTAGCAGTTCTACCATGTACTTAATGTCACTTACCTTCCTTACCATCTTGTAGGGTCCCTCCCAAGCTGCTTGCAGCTTGTTGTGTCTGACAGGAATGAGAACCATTACCTGCTGCCCTACAACATACTCTCTAGTTTGAGCATTCCTGTCATACCACACCTTTTTCTGTTGTTGGGCTTCTACCAGGTTCTCCTGGGCCAAGCCCATGAGTTCCCTGAGCCTTGTCCTGATGTTTGGGACATATGCCACAACAGACTCCTAGTGAGGTTCATACTCACCTTCCACGCATCTCAAATTAAATCTAGTGGTCCCCTCACCCTATGCCCATACAGCAGCTCAAAGGGTGAAAAACCTGTGGATTCCTGGGGAACCTCTCTGTAAGCAGACAACAGATGGGGCAGATATTTGTTCCACTCCCTCTTAAACTGGTCTGTATATGCCCGTAGCATGGACTTGATAGTAGAGTTTAACCTCTCAACAAGACCATTAGTCTGGGGATGTTAGGGGGTAGTCTTCAGGTGCCTCACCCCACAGTACTTCCACAGACAAGCCAGCAGGTCTGACATGAAATTGGCACCTCTGTCAGTCAGTACTTCTTTTGGGAAACCTACCCTGCTGAAAACCTCTAACAAAGCATTTGCCACCTTTTCTGCATCAATGGAGGGCAGAGCCACTGCCTCAGGGTATCGTGTAGCATAATCCACTACCACTAGGATATACTTTTTCCTTGTGGAACTTGGGGTACTCAGAGGTCCCACAATATCCATAGCTCCCCTTTGAAATGGCTCTTCAATCACAGACAAAGGCATCAAAGGAGCTCTCACTTTGTCTTCTGCCTTGCCTACCTTTTAGCACTGCTCACAGGTCCTGCAGTATCCTGTTACATCTCTGGAAATTCCAGGCCAATAGAAGTTCTGCATAATACGTCTCTTTGTACGTTTTATGCCCATATGACCTGCAAAGAGAATATCATGGGCTTTGGCTAGAAGCACCAGACGGTAGGCTCTAGGCAACCAACTGCTGTATTCTCTCACCTTCTAGCCCTCCCTCAGGGGTCCACTCTCTATACAGTCCCATTATACAGAATCCCTATTCCCTTGAGAATCAGGTGCCTTACTAGCTACCTGCCTCAGGCCTTGCAGTGTAGAGTCTGAGAGCTGAGCCTGTCTCAGCTGTCTCTTTGTAACCCTTCCTAGCTCCCCTTCCACAGGAAGTCTGGTATCCTCTGACAGTGGTGCCTCACTGTCAGCCTGGGTACTACTACGCACCTCTACCTTTGCAGTCACTCTGTCCAAGGGAACATCAGTACCCACAAGCAGCTGTGGCTCACCTTCAGTCTCACTGCTACAGTGTAGATTCCTCCCTGAAGTAACCACCTCACCAGTCCTGGCTGCAGATATGCAGTCTGTCTGGGTCTCCCCCAGGCTACCAGACCCACATGCTTGTCTCATAGCCTGACTGCGTGTAACTGCATAAGCACTTGGTACTGCCTCATCCAAATCCTTCCCTATCAGGACATCTGCAGGATGGTAGTTTGGTACCCTGGTTGTCTCACGACAACCTGCTATTGGCATTTTGTCTTCCCACTTACTGGCTCTCTCACCTTTTGTTCCCCAGCTTGCCTCTATGGACATCTGTATGCCACATGGCCCCACTGGTTGCATTCAAAACATTTAACCCTAGGTCCTGGACGTGTACCTGGACTAGTGGTTTCCCCTGCTACTGGCAGATTCTGTTGGGGCATCTATGCTGTCCACCATGGATTCCTTTAGACCCATGAGCAGTAATGGAGGTCCCTTTCCTGTGCAGAGATGCCCTGCTTGCTAGGTATAGGTCTCCCTTCTTCCCCAACTCATCTGAAGTAGCACATTGTCTATCAGCTAACCAGATCCTCATGTCCTCAGGCAAAGTGCTAAGGGCTTGATCCCTCACCAAAAGGTCTGCCAGCCCTTCAAAAGTGGTGACCTGACATTCACTCACCTAGCTATAAAAATAAGTGCTCAGATCAGCAACATATTCACACAAACTTTCGTCTGCCTTGCATCTATGCTCAAAAAACCTTTTCCTATACGTTTCAGGTGTTAGCTTAAAACATTCTAACAAGCAACTCTTAACAACAGTGTAATTAAATCAGTCAACGTCAGACATTTTATACAACACAGTTATAGCTTTCCTGTGGCATAAGGGGGTCAGGAACCATACCCAGAGCCTTTGGTCAGTATCATACTGTTTACATACCCTCTCAAACATATGAATGAAACTATCAAAATTATCCCCCTCTTTAAACTGCAGAAGAAATGTACTGACCCTTTGTGCTTCTGGGGTCCAGTTACTCCCTTCCCCATTACCTCCATGACTCTGGCAAAGAGTCTGCATCTTTTTCTCATGCTGCCTCTGCCTCTCCTTTTCCTCAGCTTCCAGGCATAGCAGTTTCTCATTCTCCCCAGCCTGCAACCATCATAGTTTCTTATTGTCCTCACTCTCTAGACGCCTCAGTCTCTCATCTGGTTCTATTTCCAAACTCCTAGCCTCCAACTCAAGTCTCTTTAGCTCCAGATGGATTTTTAAGTCCTCTGCAGAAAGGTTAAGCTGTCCATTCTCTGAGGGTGGTACATCTTCACTGCCAGTCTGATCATCCTCCTGGTTGCAGTTTTCTGATGCAGCTGTGACCAAGGCTGCAATCAGGTCTGCCTTAGTCAGGTTTCCATGCACCAGTCCCCTAGTCTGGCACATCTCAGCCAGCTGACTCCTTGTCAGCTTTCCGTACTTCTCTGCTGACATGCTGCCTGCTCTCCCTGACCAACTAAGCTAACAAAAGAAATAAAACAATTGTGATCTGAACTCTGAGCATTCACTGCGTGGCTGATTTAGAGTACAGAACACCTTTAGTGATCACTGTACACAAGCTACAGAAATTCACTCTACCCACACCACTACAAGCCAATTAATTTGCAAACCAATTAATATGTGGTGTGGATATCCCACAACTGACAAACAATTAATATGTTACGCCCATGCACTGGCCCAGCAATCAAGGAGCCTCAATCCTCAAAACTAACACCAGTGAGGGGCGTCCATATAGGGAAAGGATAATAAGTACACACACAGTAAAGTAAAATTTCCCTTAAGACCACACAGAGATCACAGTCAGTCTGGGGCTGGTCTCTCCCTTTCTGTCCAGGTCCCCAATAAGAATCCCCACTGGCACAGCTATATGGTCCAGATTTCAGCTTAGGGGGCAAGTTAAATCCTTCAGCACTCTCTCTGTCCAACCAGTGCTTCCTGTCCCTGACCAAGTAGCTGACACACACACATACACACACACTTTGAGATAAGAGTTATATACAACCAAACAGACACTCCTGGGAAGGCTGGCACAGGTTCTCCAGCTGTGCTCATTTTACCCAGACTATACAGTAGTAGCACTTGCCACCACCCACTAATATTTATCAGCTACTCAAAGGCCCTTATTAAAGGGTGTCCAATTATTACTGTGCAGTATTATTATCCAAATGGTAAGTGTGACTGAACAGCAAAGCTTATTGGAGTGACTTGGTATAGTATCGCTATATACATGCAGTGTACTCTTAGGGCTTAAATTATCTCTACACAAAACAGCCACAGTTGAAAGGTTTAAAAATATTTAATAATAAATAATAAAAACACAAGACAATACTTCTTACTACACAGTGCTAGTCAAGACTTCAGAGATCACAGAGAAATGCTTAAAATAATACAGTGGAAAAGTTCTGACATCACAGAAAAACAAACTATTCTAATCTTCCTATTTCCTAGCTATATCCAAGAGAAAACACAGTTCTAAAATCCTACTTACATATAGACACAGGCAGAACTGGTGATGTTGGATGTTCTCAAGACAAATGCTCTATGCCCCCATTCTTTCTCTCCTTAAATTGATAACAGTACCACAGATTCATTTCAGATTACTTAATTTATTTCTGGTTCCCAGGCTGACTGAACTCAGAGGTTAATAGCCCTATTGATCTTGCAGCTGCTCAGGAAGCCAGGGCAATAAAAGAAATTATACATGCAAATTCTAGCCATTAACTGCGGCCTCAAAACAGTATGCAGGATGCCTCCCTCTAGATATCCCGGCTCCAAATTTTGACATCGAATAATTGACTTATCAGCTTTGTTACAGCAGAGTGCACTGTTGTTACATTTCCGCAGTTCAATATCCAATAAAGTCTTTTCACATTTAAGAGAACAAGCCTGTCGCTTACATTAATATTTACAAATTACAGAATTATCTACAAAATTCTACCTGGCTACACTGGCTGCCTTCACCTGTCTTCACAATCCTGTTTGAGTTTGTTACGTTATAGGTAGAGTTGCATAGAGGAAGTTGGTCTCCAACCAGATGTTTACTAGCCAAGTTCACTAGAACAACTTACATTACCAGTTTAAAAGTAGGAAAGGTTTTGCTAAGGCAGTTCTTCAGGGCATTTGGAAAGGTATCTCCTCCTGTTTGTAGAGGCAGGTTTGCTATTCTGCAAAAGGTGAGGATTTGCAGAGACAGGAGTGGAGGAAATAGCATAATATAGTGTTATATGACACTCACCTTAAGAGTAGACTCCATCCCCCTTCCGCAAGTTCTCACCTTAAGTCCCATGATCAGCAGTTTGCTTACTTGTTCTTTGTTGTTTTTTTAATTTTAATGTAATGCTGAGAGCTGCTTGCTGGACTGGTGTGTGTGTGTGTGTGTGTGTGTGTGTGTGTGTGTGTGTGTGTGTGTGTGTGTGTGTGTGTGTGTGTGTGTGTGTGTGTGTGTGTGTGTGTGTGTGTGTGTGTGTGTGTGTGTGTGTGTGTGTGTGTGTGTGTGTGTGTGTGTGTGTGTGTGTGTGTGTTTTGCATGTGTGAGTATAATGACAACCTGCCATGCAGTGGTTGCTGACTGGAAGTGAGCATGATGCAAACTGACATTTTGAATCTGTTATAGTCTCACCAACGCACTTCAGATGTGTTCAGCGTCCATGCAGTCCATTTATGCCTGTTTTTTTTTTCAGAAGATAGATAGTATTCCCCACATAAATGGAATATTTCTGCATTTCACACAATCAATAGCTCTTCTGTGTCAGAGCCATCCATATTCAAACCCAGTCAGAAAACCATCATATCTTTGCTTCTTTTGCTGCCAGCAAGTGAATCAGCTTAAAATCCGTATTGTCACATCCAACATGCCTAAATAGGCTTGTTTCAACCCAGCTGTGAATATTCACTTTTTCACAGGTCTGTAACAAACCAAGCAGCACATTCTGAAACCAATGGTCAGCTGCAGGCATATCTTCTGTTTGTATTTCCTAATGGCAACATCTATTGCCAGTGTTGCTCCTTGTTTTCCACTTATGCAGCCAAAACTCAGGCAATTCAAGGTCTCCTTTCTCCATTGCTGATGCAGTTCTCGTCTTCTTCCTTTATCAGAGGATCACTGATAAGATCATCTCTGCTTCTTGTCCTCTGAGACACCTGAGCAGTGCAGTCATTGAGACACCTGAGCAGTGCAGTCACTGAGACACCTGAGCAGTGCAGTCACTCTTATGTGAGACATCTGATCAGTGCAGTCACTCTGAGACACCTGAACAGTGCAGTCACTCTATTTTAGTTGCAGTAGATTGCTTTCTCCATGCCTTTATACAAAAAATGTTTCCTTATCCCGTAACTATTCTGTAGTTGTGGACCTTGGTGCCCAATGTTTGTACTTCTATAAGCTCCATATCACTGTATAACAAATATCAACTGCTGTTGATATTTTGATATTATAACATTTTAGTACTTCTTTCTAGGTTATTTCATTTTCTATATTTGATCTTTGGTTCCTTAATTCATTCCTAACTTCTTTTCTCCTTTTATCTCTTCCTCTATTTTTCTGTTTCTTTTTATAATAGTGTAATTGCTTCTGATATTTGAATTTATAACTTTAAATTAAATATATCTCTTCTTTTGTTGTATTTGTATGTACTGTTCCTTTTAAGTATATCATATTTAATATTTATTAATTATGCGATTCTTCATTTTTCTAGACCAATTGGAAATATTTTCCAGTTGTATTTATTCATAACTTTTTATTGTTCTTTGGAACATTTCTCCCTGAGCCTCTGCTGAAAATAAGTTATTTTTATGCCCATTTGGACTCCCCCCAGTCAACAAATGGAAGTAAATAAATAAATATTGGAAGACAAGTTACAGGAGCCTATTTTCATAGGGGGTCACTGTACTCCAGAAGTGTGATTCTTTTCTGCCAGTGTCCGTGCTTTTCTTTCAGTTGCCATTTTCAATAAACACAGCAACTACTGGATTCTTAAACATGTATTATTTACCATTTCACACCTGCTGTAGGCATTAATGTAAATCTGTTAAGGATTAAGGAAGAAATACTAGCATGTCTTTTTTTTTGTTGTTGTTGTTACCAGCAACAATTTCTGACTGTCAGTTGTTCACAGAAAGCAAATGAAGGGGTAAGGAATCAAGCCCCATTTCCGAGGCACAGCTAGCAAATTATTAACAGTTTAGAGCTTCAGCTCTGTGCATCAGCTGCCAGAACAAGACGGGCATGTTATGAAGTTACAAAACTAAAAATGAATTTAACAACAGAGTTACTAAATAAACAGCATTAACAATGTAATGCTTGCATTAACTGTAAGTGGGCAGTGTTACTTTTTAAAAATGTTTGTTAATTATAAATGTCTTAACTTTCGTCTGTTTTAAGAAGACGTCTGATATAGTCATGTACAGTACAAATGACAGGACTGTGTATGTGTAGTTCCTGTGCATATATATTTTATAAGTTGTATAAAACAGTAACTACAAACATCAAATAGCTGGCATATACATCTTGCAGTTGCTTTAAACACTAGTATGTATTTTCATGCTGTTGTTGAACCAGGTAGAGTGTAGGTACGTAGTAGGTACATAAAGCATGCAATGCAAAATGCATTTTATTAACACTTAAACAATTAGTACTATTATTTAAAACAAAGAAAACATGACAATAGGGATAATTATTTCTTAAGGATTTGGTTGTGACCTACGGATAGCCATATATAGGTCAGAAGACTTTGTTAAGCTGTCTGAGTTACAGTAATTCAGTATGAAGTTGGAAAACAATTTTTTTTTCTTATTTAAGAATTTTACACTGCTCCTTTCGTATGATTAAGGACTAGATTTTGTTACTGTCTTCCAAAAGAATCTCAATTCTCGCCCACCTGTAGAAATTTCTGAGAGTGAAATGCAAATAAATTAAATAATCAAACCACTAACATGATGCACTTTTCTTTTCTCTAATAAAACAGGGAAGGTGATTATGCATGATCCATTTGCCATGAGACCTTTCTTTGGCTACAACTTTGGACACTACTTAGCTCATTGGCTGAGCATGGAACATCGTAAGGATGTAAAACTACCAAAGATCTTCCATGTCAACTGGTTCCGGAAGGATGAGAATGGAAACTTCCTTTGGCCAGGTTTCGGGGAGAATTCGAGAGTGCTTGACTGGATCTTCCGTCGGGTTGATGGAGAACAAAGTGCCAAGGAAACACCAATAGGTTACGTCCCAGCAGATGGAGCCCTGAATTTGAAAGGCTTGGGACAAATTAACGTAGATCAGCTTTTCTCCTTGCCTAAGCCATTTTGGGAACAGGAAGCAATGGACATCAGAAAATACTTAACTGAGCAAGTCAATGAAGATTTGCCCCATGAAGTAATTAATGAGCTCAAGAGCTTAGAGAAACGAGTTAAGAAAATGTAAAATTCCATATTTTTCTATGAAATGATTTATATTTGCCAAAGAAACTTTTTCAATAAAAGTGAAAAAAAAAAACTGTTTACACTACTCCACTGGTACAGAAGGAAGTAAAATATGTTGCTTCGCTGTGGCCTATTTTTTTTTTTGTTTTGTTTTGTTTTGTTTTTTGACTTCATCTTGTTTTTGCTCATTCGGTATAACAACATTTCTGTTTTGTGACACCAGTTCTGTAATTTTTTTATCAGGGATATTTACAACCAACAATACAGGAAAAGTTCATAGCTTCTGAATTAAAGAAAAAAATATGCATTTTTCACAGGCGTGCCTGTGTCCTTCAATTTTTTTTTACTGGGGAATTTCTGATCTCAGGGTTGGGAATCTGTAATACTGATGCACACTGACACGAGAGAAATGCAGATGAAATGTGCACTTTATCTTTCATTCTGAAAAGATGAAATTCTTGGAGGACAGGAAATTAGAAATTAAAATTAAATTTGGTTTACTTCCCACTGGAGAGGTAAATCATAGGACTATTCCTTTTTTTAAATCAATAAAGTTGTTACAAAACATTATGCCTGCCTCTTTGTGTTTTAATTAAGTTTATAGCCCTCTAAATCCCATTCTAGGAGGGGTCTTTTTTCTAAAATATGCTATAGCACTTCTCTCAACTTCTTCATAACATTATTTACTTCAGGCCCAACAGTTTGCTTGTTTATTTTTGTCTGCTTATTATTCCATCTGTGTCAGTTGGTCAGGTTATGTACTTAGACTTTATACTAAAAGATCAAAAGATTATGGGTTCTGTTCCCATATGAGGAATTTGTATTCATACTCTAGTAATGATGATGTTGTGCAGTTTTATTAAGGCTCTGCACTCTTTCAGGTCCATCACAGATGAAATGCTAAACCAAGGCCCCATCGGCCTGGATTGGTGATATCTTAGGTGGAGGCCAGCACTTAATAAAAAGAGAAGGGGCTTTTATTAATTAATGACATCAGACAGCACAACAGCAAAATTATATCTTCATACAGAAAAAAAGGAACCATCTTACAGTAAACTCTCAGTTAACCGGAACTTAAGCAACCAGAACTCTAAAGCAACCAGGAAAAAAAAATTTGGAGAAATACAGTACAATTTTCATGTGTTGCAGTTACTGCACACCCCCCCCCCCCCCGCAGAAACATATCTTACATTTTTAGAGTTTTAAAAAGCAAGATAAGAATAAATTCCCTCTCTCCCCAACCTAAGGACAAGTCAAACCAAACAAAATAGTATAGGGTACAGTATTAGTCAGGCCTATTTTAATAGTAACTCTCAAGCAACCAGAAACTACAGTTATCCAGCATCTACCAATCCCCATAGGTGCCGGTTAACCTAGAGTTTACTGTATTGTTCTTTAGTTTGCAGCAAGGGTGATATTTATTGTCTTCAGGAAAGCCATGTAAAACATCAGCTCAAACACTTCTCATAACTTATTTATTTAGACACATTTAGAAGGGAGAAACCAATAAGTTTACTTGAAGTTCAGCTTTCTTAAAACAAAGAAGTAAACTCAGGATGCTTATTTCAGCTTGTTACACTAGAACTTAGAAAACACATTATTCAGTGCGCTGGATGGCAGAACTAAAACACACCCTTAGCTTTGTTGTAGTTATTGCTAAAAAACTTTTCAAGTCCATATGTCTGACCCACAGACGTCAAACCAGTAAGATGTGACATAAACATTCCTAAATTGGCTGTATCTTGGTATTATGTTTATGCAAATCATGACCCACTGTGAACAATTCAATGTAAAGACAAGAATGCGGACACAACTCTCACTATAAAAACACAAGAACCAGATGACTTGTGGCAGTGGCCCCAGGACGATCTACTGTTGTAGCACCAAAAACATTCCAGTATGCACTTTCACATGCCTCTACCTGGTCCTCAAAATATATGAAGACTCTGCTGTCAAACCCCTGGGTCCCCTTCCAGTATCCATGCTAGGATAAAGGGCCGCTTCACTGTTTCACAGCCAGAATGGTATTCGCATTTATGCTCATGACTCAGGGGCTCAGTTTTCAGAGCAAATCCCCTTTCCAGCATCCCAGGGCAGGCTTTTTCAGAGAGGTTGAAGAGCATGAATTCTTAACTGGACCAAACTGTGCTAACCCCCACCTTTTGAGAATAGGGGCACTTCATCAGTTTGCTGGTGTAGAAATACTGCCTTCATCTTCCAAACAACATTGAAAAGGTGCATCAGTTATGATACTTTAACAGTATTCAGATCTTTCAGCATTTCTGGCAGAATCTCTTATATTCCTACATCCTTGATTCCATGGAACAGTTCATTTGCTGCAGTGACATCATTTACAGAAATGGACCTATTCCCATGAGTTACTTCAGGTGTTGCCTCATGAAAGGAGGACATGCCCACAAGATTCAGGAATTCCTCATAGTGCTCCTATCTACTAGCTTCCAAAAATATCATGAGTGAAGATCAGTGTGTCCTGCCCTCTCTAAGTCAACAAATGGTTTTCTGAAACCTGTCTGAGGCTATTACCATCCTAAAGTAATTTTCAATGACCTTGCTAAACTCCTTCATATTTTGGTTTTTCACATGAATGACCTGTGCCATTTCTGCTTACTGACTTCTTGGTATCTGTCAGTCAAATCTGTAGGCCCCGCCTATCCCTGCAAGAGTTGCATGAAAGGACTCTGTTTAACTTAATGGTGTCCCTTATCACTAGTGTGCACCAGCAGACTATTAAGTTACTGCTGTAAAAATCAGTGACCAACCTCCTGCTATAACTCTTTGCTGTCTCCTGTACTACTGGGATTCAGAAAAGGGTCTACTAACAAATTCACATCCCTGATCTTCTAGATAAACTGGAGAAGCTCTTCCAGAGGTAGGAGATGAAGTCAGCCTGCACTGAGATATCTGTTAGGCACTTCGAGGACACCCTCACTACACATATGAGTTTCCCTGGTGTGGCCATCCATGTGACTCAACTTATCATCAAGTAATGGCCAGCTGACCAGTCAGCATGTTTCCTGACCCTTACATACTTGATGCATAACTGTTTTGTCCTTCTTAATGTTACATTTGCACCATGCTCACTTTTCCTCTCCTGTCTATTTCCTTGTAGCACAGTTAAAAGCCCTTACTTACAACACTGCCCCATTCACTGCCACATACAGCTTTATAGCTCCAGTTAATGACTTAATATATTGGGTTAAGGGAGTATAAAAAGTTTTGTCTTACCATAACATTCCATCTGTATTGTTAGTCTTCACTAATCCTTGACTGTGGGCTCGGTTCCAAGCCTCAGAACAGACTCTGCCATTTACTTCAGCTCGCGCCTTCCAAACTCTTGAGCTAGGCTGTACCCACAATGCTCCTCTCTAAATTACCTCACATTGAATTTGCTTAAATTAGTGGCAGACAAACCATAAATAAAAAGAAGAGACCAGATATGTGTCTCTGTTATGAAGCCAGTCCTGGGAGAGTTCGATCCACTAAGAGTCTCAGGCTGGGGGAAGGAGGGAGAGGATGTCAAGGATTAGTGAAGATCGACAACACAGATGGAATGTTATGGTAAGACATAACTTCTTCATCTGATGTTGTCAATCTTCACGTAATCCTTTACTGTGGGACAGAGTCCCCAGCTACCTGAATCTTGGAAGGTCTCACGGAAGAATATTTCTAAGCACCATCAAACCGAATGATGCTTGTACCCTAGAGACCTGGTCCAATTTGTAATGAGTGATAAAGGTATGAGAAGAAGACCATGTGGCTGCTGCACAAATGTCATCCAAAGAAGCTCTGGCATGAAAAACTGCAGAAGTTGCCACAGCTCTAGTTGAGTGAGCTTTCCCTGGACTTGGAAGGTGAAGTCCTTTTGAATGATAGAAAAAAGTGATACATCTCTGAGCCATTTAGCTAAAGTAGCCTTGGCAACTGGGTTACCCAAGAGAAGAGATTGGAAAAGGCAGCAAATAATTGGCCAGATTTCCTGAAATCCTTTGTTCTGTGAAGATAAAAACATAGTTGTCTGTGAACATCTAATAAATGTAGGGACTATTCCCCTTTACTGGAGAAGTTAGGAAAAAAGACAGGAAGTTGTAGTGTCTGATTGATATTGGATTCTGAGACTACTTTTGGCAAGAAGGATGGATTAGTTCTGAAGGAGACCCTGTCTTAGTGAAATATTATGCAAGGGGGGTTGCAGGACAAGGCCTGAATTTCAGATACTCTTCTGGCAGAAGTTATAGCCACTATCAATAAAGTTTTCCAAGTCAGAAACTTTAAGTCTCATGGAGCTGATGGTTCAAAAGGGGAAAGAGTAAGTGATTGTAGAATTAGGGTTAAATCCCAAGGAACAAGGGAATATATAAGGGTCTAGAGCATTAATGAGAGCCCATCTAGCAAACTTTTCCCATATGCTCTGGTATAGTTTCCTAGTAGAAGGTTTATGATGGGCCATAACGATTTAACAGACGGGAGAGGAAAGGGAAGAGTGCCTGGCAATCATGGGAATTGGAGAAGCCACGCAGTGAGCTTAAGATGTTGGAGATTCAGATGAACCATTCCCTCTGGATGAGATAATAGATCTGGAGCTCTGTCCAGAATCCAAAGTTTCCGGAGTAGATGAGGCCAAAGGAAGGGAAACCCAACTTGTCGAAGCCAGAATGGGGCAATGAGGATTACTGTGTTCTTGAAACTCTTAGCTTTCTTTAGAAATCAAGATATTAGGGGAGTTGGAGGAAAGGCATAGAGGAAACCAGGGGGGCAATCTTGGAGAAGATCGTCCCTTGGTGACTCCCCTAGAGGGGGGATCAGGCCAAAGTAATTGCTGCATTTGTTGTTGAGAGGGGATGCAAACAGGTCACAGCAAGGGTAACCCCAGTTATGGAAGATCTTTTCCATCACCACAGGATTGAGACTACTCGTGAGGCATCAGAATAGTTCTGCTCAGCTTGTCCGCTATCACGTTAGAGCACCCCAGAATATGTGTTGCCATGTGAAAGCGGTTGGAAAGAATCGCCCATTGCCAAACTCTGAGGGTTTCTCAATAAAATGGGTAAGATTAAGTTCCTCCTTGTTTTTTGATGTACCAGACCATCAACATGTCTGTTTGGAATGCTACTATTCCTAGAGGAAGAGCATCTTGGAATTCTTGTAACACAAACAGCACCACCCTCATCTCTAGAACACTGATGTGCAAATTGGTTTCCAGAGGGTATCTAGTGCCATGGACTGTCCTTCCCAGATAATGCCCCCCCCCCACCCTATCTGGGAAGATTCAGTGGTCACTATGGCTTAGGGTTGTGGAAGGATTAAAGGACGGCCTGAGAGAATTTCATCAGACCGGAGCCACCACAACAGTTTTTGTTTGCAACAATTGGTGATCAAGATGTTGTGTGACATCAGCTGATTTATCAGACACCATTGAGAGGCTAGAAGCCATTGGAGAATTCTCATGTCATGTGTGGCTAAAGGAACTAGAGTGATCGAGGCTGCCATCGAGCCTCGTGCTTGTAGAACTAATCTGGCTGGGACATTTCTGTTGCGGACAATCTGGTTGACTTGTGATCTGATTCGGTGGAGTCTTTCTGCTGGGAGTGAAACAAGACCCAAAACTGTGTCAAACAGAGCTCCAATGAATTCTAGCACTTGTGATGGCTGCAGATTTTACTTTTTGTAATTTATTGAAATGCCTAGAGAAGTACAAAGATGCAGAGTGTAGTCTCTTGCCTGTTCTAGTTGGCGCCTGGTGGTAGAGGTAAGGAGCCAGTCGTCAAGATAAGGAAAAACTCAAAAACTCTGCAGTCTAAGATGAGCTGCTACCACTGCCATGCATTTGGTAAACACCCTGGGGGCTGTCGTGAGACCAAAAGACAGTGCTCTGAACTGGAAATTTCTGGCTCCCAAGTGAAGCACAGGAATCTTCTGAATTGTTTGTCCATTTTTATATTGTAATACACATCCTGAAGCTCTATAGAGCACATCCAATCGTCTTTCTCCAAGAAAAGAAGTATCGACTGTACCGAGACCATCTGGAATTTGGTTTGATGAACTGCCTTGTTGAACTGGCTGATATCCAGAATGGATCTCCAGTCCCTTGTCTTTTTGGACACTAAAAAGAATCTTGATTAAAACTGGATCCTCTTTGGTCTGGTGGGACTTCTTGGATGACTCTTTTTTGGAACAGTTTTTGAATTTCTACAACTGCTGTTTCCCTGTGACTGGGTGGAACACCCTGAAGTCTTTTTTGCATTTTTGGTTTTGAGGAAAGGAGAATAATCACCTCACAGCAAGAGCTTCTCCAGTTCGATCCTCGGCTGGGGTGCCTTCTGTGCAGAGTCTGAATGTCCTCCCTGTGGTCGCATGGGTTTCCTCTGGGTGCTGTGGTTTCCTCCCACATCCCAAAGACATGCTGTAGGTGGATTGGACACTCTAATTTGGCCCTAGGCATGAGTGCATGCATGTGTGTGTGCCTTCTGTGGGAGGTTGGGTGCAGGCTGGCAGCTCGACACCGTAAAAAACTCCACTGCCAGTCATGATCAGACAGGTGATCTGCAGTGGCAACCCGTAACTGGAAAAGCCGAAAGAAGAAAAAGGAAAGGGGAATAATATATCCTCTGGCAATGATATCTCGCACCCATTTGTCCAAAGTTATCTGTTGCCAGGCAGATTGGTGCCAGAATAATTGTCCCCCAACTGCCTCCAGAGGAAGACAGTCAGGCCTCCATTCAGGAACGCTAGTAGGAGCTACCAGAGAAAGTATCTCTGGATCCCTGGTTCTGCGGGCCACCTCTGCCTCTTGGCCTGCATCTTCCATTGCTTCCCCCTCTGCTCCAGGGAAAGTCTTTGTTACATGAGTCTTGGGAAAAGCCCTTGGGACTTTTTGAACCATAGCCTCCCACTTCTCTGGTTCCTACAGTAGGGACATTGAGGAGTGGAGAAGCGTACGCCTATGGCTGAAATAGTCTTTCCATCTTTTTCACATCTGGCCAATGTGTCTTTTAATTTGGGTCCAAACAGTGACAATCTGTCAAATGGACGATTGATGAATGAAGATTTAAATGGCTCTGCAAAGTCACGTAAGTGCATCCAGGCATATCTCCTAATGGCTATGACTGAACCCGCCACTCTTGTCATCCCTTCGGCTGCATGGGCAATTAGACTCATGGACGAGTTTGAAATTGATTCAAGGGTGGCAAGCTGAGAGTTAACTTTTCTCGAATCCCTTCAGCTACTGCTCCTGTGAGAGTATCTGAAAGCTTTTGATCACATCTCTCTGTAGCTTAGTAAAGTGCACCATGTAATTCAAAGACCTAAGAGAGAAGGGTAAATTCACTTCCTAAATCTATCCAGAGTCCTAGACTCCTTGTTAGGAGGATCGATAGTAGGACTTTTTTCAGTAAGCTCCTTTTTTGTGGCTGCCGCTATCACAGTGGTGTTTACAGGGATGCCCTTAGCCCAATGCTGCTCTTCTTTGGGTGCAGAAATGATCTGGTCAGGTCTCTTGGGGATCGATTTGATGGAATCAGGGATCTTCCATGCTCACTGCACGATCAATTTAATGAGCTCGTCAGCAGGCGGTGAGATCCAAGAGGTAGAGGGTTGGGCATGAAAAGCCTCCAGGTATACCAACTCCTCTGAGGAAGGCTGGAAGGAAGACCAGCCACTCCTCTTTTTAAGGATTTCCAGGATGTCCCTAAAAGAAAACATTATCAGAGGGTGACCTGGGGGAACCTTCCCCTTCATCAGCATCAAAATCGGTATCTTCAGTGATAGACTCCTCCAGGGAGTCTAAGTGCTTCCTCTTCCACTTTTTCTTTGCATGTACTTCCTCATGGAGGGAGTGTTCTGGGGATGTATTGGAAGAGGAAACCACTAAGGTGGGTCTCTCCTGAGGCTTTTGAGCCCCCTGTCCTGGGGATGAGGCTGATGGTAGTTGTTGTCAAAGGATAGAGATGTTTTACCTGACAGGGATGGCAAGGACTAGGAGTCCACAATGGACAAGGCCTTCTCTATGATCTGGAAGGCTGCCCCCCTTCATAGAGGGAGAAGAAGGATGAGACAGTGTCGAAGTAGGACAGGTCCCAGTGCCAACTTGGCTGGGAACTGAGGAAGAAGACAGTAATCCCCTTGCCGTCAAGAGCTGGTCCACCAGCCTCATGATGTCTGATTCTGAGAGACTCTTAGTGGATCAAATGGGTGAAGTAGAGGGAGACCTCGGTGGTCTCGAATCCACAAAAGGGCTAGGTGGTCAGTCCTTAAAGGGATTGATTGAGGGATAGTACCTAGATCTTGGGATGGATATAGTTTTTGTCTGCTCCAGTTCCAATAAAACCACTGTTGCCAAGTAGTAGTCTTCTCAGAAATAGTCATGGTAGGTGCCCTGTCAGTGTTGCCTGTCAATGCCAAGGGAACTGTCAACACTGTAGGTAGTTTTGAAAGCTTTTTGGCCGGTATCAAGGAAACACTCAGAACCAAGTGAAGCCATTTCTTTTGTTTTGAAGAGGAGGAAGAAGAGGACGATGAACTGGCATCTGTCTTGGTGCCAGAAATGGCCTCCTCAAAATCACCTTTTAATAAACCTTTTAATATCAATTTGTTTCTCCGCTCAGTTAATGTTTTGGCAGAGAAACCATGACATAAGGAACAGTTTTCTTGCAGGTGAACTGCCCCTAAACAGCACACACACAACACATGCCCATCAGAATTGGGCATCTTCCTGTCACACTTCTGACATCTTTTAAATCCAGAAGTGCCCTTTGAAGTTTTTGGTGGGGAAGAAGATGTTTCAGCCATATGTGGAGACAAAAAAGGCTGACACAGGCCCTCACAAATACTCACACACACAGACACAGAAGAGAGAAGAGCAAGATTTTTTTTTTTTTTTTTTTGGAAAGGGATGCACCAACAATGGTAATCGAGAATACCTAAAAGGTAAAGGAAAAATACCAGCAATGGTACATAGAATCTACCTAAAGGTAGAGGAAAAGGGAGAATGTTACACACACACACACACACACACACACACACGATAGCGAGAGGAGCAGGTAGACAGAAAAGAGTTTAAGAATAGAAATAAATACTGAAACGAGTGATTTAAGAAATTTAGAAGGAAACAAACTTACTTGAAAAAAACTGCCAAAACTCGAGAGAGGTTGAGCATGTCTGACACATGAAGCAGCAAATGAGATCTGAGAGAATTTATAGAGGAGCATTATGGGTACAGCCTAGCTCGAGAGTTTGAAATGAGCGAACTGAAGTAAACGGCTGCCCCAGAACTGAACCCACAGTCAAGGATTACATGAAAATTGACAACATCAGATCAGTATATTACTCTTTGTTTCTCACCTTTTCTAAGTCTGCCCCAAAAGCTAACATTGGACTAATAGAAACTATTTTAGTTACCTTATACCCATAGCTAGTATCCAGTCATGAAAATTTCTCATTAATCCAAAACCAAAAGTACTCTTAATACCCCTTATCCGGTTTCTGATGTGACACTTTTGTCCTGTATATCACATCAATTTTCCTCATATATTTTTAATTCATTCTCACACACTCCTCCATTTCTCAAAAATTTTAGTTGCAGGACATTCCACAGCATTTTTATGGACATTTAAACATTTTTTTTCCTTTCTTTTTTGTTTACTTACTCATAAATCTGTAGTACTTTACCCATGTTTTCCTGTGGTGCTATTCCCCACTTAGTCTTTACTGGAATTAACTGACAAAGGGAAAACATATCAAAGCATCACTTCCCATGATATTGTTATCAAGTTTGTTAAAACTTTTCCAGCTTTATCCAATTAAAAACTACACACGCATTCTATTAATTATTTAATTCTTCCTTTTCTTAGCACATATTGTTTGCCCTTTCTATAGCCCCATTTATAGGAACTGCTAAGGCCAGCATTCCTACCATTTTCAAGAATCTAGTCAAAGATTTACAGGAAGTAATCATTGTCCCTAAAGTCAAACCAGAGATGAGTGAGAAAGGTCACAGTTTAATTTCTCCAAGTTTTTTGGGTTTTTAATACCATGATGGGAATGGACTCCATTCCCAAGTCAAAGTATGATTAAAGTTTGTGAAATTATTATTGTTTCAATCTATGATGTCTGCCAAAAGTGCTCTTAGAAGTACCCATAATGTGCCCAGAAGTGACTCCTTCTGCAGTTCATATGGAATTACATGTACCAGTAGCATATCAAAATAAGATTGTAAGTTCTTTTTGCTCCTACAATTATTGGAACTGTCTGGGTATCCTTCTTCCACATTGCCCTCGTTTTTGTCTGCAAATCCTGGTATTTTATAACTTTATGTCTTTCTGTACATAACACACTGTAATCATTGGGTGTAGCGATTTCAATGATTAATGATACGTTTGTCTTCATTTCATGGACTATTATAACTTTTTTTTTCACATCTATTTTGTGAACTGTTGGTAATGGGTAATCCCATATGATATAAACTTCATCATTCTCTATAATGCTTTGTGGCTCATGTTTCCAATGGTTTTCAGCTCCAATACTGTAATGCTTGCACAATCCCTAATGCAACAGTCTTGCCACATTATTATGCCTTTCAGTAGACAAGCCTTCTACTGTTAGTGTATCACACCCAGCAATAAGATGTGTAACCATTTCTCCCATATGTTCAATGGACTGTAAACCAACATGTATGTAGTCCACTATCCTGAACTGCTAATTAACCTTTTATCTTTTCTTTTAAATTCACCTCTCCTTAACTATTCCTGCATCAAATCCAGATTGACATGAGGGGTTGTTCCAAGGGTTTTCTGCACTTGCTACTATATCTATGTCCTTTCCACATTTCTTGACTTCTCATCTGATCCTCCTCCTTATATTTTTTCTTTTATTTTTGGCACATTCAGTTGCTGCCTGATTTTTATCTTCTGGTTTGGTTTCCATTCCCGCTTGACACTGATATGCTTCTGCTAAACTTGGCAGAGAAGTCATCTTAGATTTGTTCTGTTCATGTTTTAAAATTTTCACTATGTTTGGATCTGGTGAGGTCAGTAGTTATGTATGCAGTCCTACAATTGTGGAGCTATAGACGTAATCGGTTTTGAGGAGGCACATACCTCCTTCAGAACAAGGAATATATGATCTTGGTATACCCTGGTTTTTGTATATCATTTGATAATCATGAAGTATTTTTCTTGTTTTCCTGTCCAACTGATCCAATATCTTTTGGGGCCAACCAATCACGCCAAAACTGTAAGTTAGAACAGGAAGAGCAAACTGGTTTATAGCTCTGACTTTGTTCCTGGATGTCAGGGCTGTTTTCAGTATTAATTTTAGCCTTCTAAAATATTTCTTATTGAGTTTTTTTCACTTTTTGTCCATGTTTTATTGTCAGTCCTTCATCATTTCTAAATATTTATTCACTCCCTCCTGCTCAAGTTCCTTTATATCACATTCCTGTCCCAAACTGATGTTTTCATAGTGCTGCAGCTTTCCTGCTTTAAATGTTGCTTTTGTACATTTATCAAGACCAAATAACATCCTCATGTCATCTGAAAAATTTTTGACCACTTCCATTTGTGCTTTCAGTTCCTCATCTGATGAGCTATACAGTTTTAAATCATCCACAAAAAGAAGATGAGAAGTCTTTACACTTTGTTGTTTTCCGAAAGGTTAATTGTAGCCATGACATAATCTGTTAAGTAGAGAGCTTAATGGGTTAAGGGCAAGACAAAAGAGCAGCGGTGACAAAGAGTCACCCTGGAATATCCCACTTTGAATTTTTATCCCTGGAATAATAATTTGCCCTGTATCATGGCTTTGCTGCAAAGGGGTTTGCCACCGTTTCATGGTCACTATAATGCAATTGAGCAATGTACAGTGTATCATACGTTTGTAAGCACTCCTTTATCCATGAATGTGGGATGTTGTCAGATGCTTTTTTGCAATTGATCCATACCATAGTTAGATTCTTCCCCTTTTTACAATTCTCTGTTATGACTTTAACAACAAATGATTCTTTGTTCCATATGACTTTCTCTTGCTACCCTTTTGTTCTGTTGCCATAATTGAGTTTTCTTCTAAAGAACTAGAAACTCTGCTGGCATCATTTCCAGTATATAGCTTACACATTATTGGAAGTAAATTTATTGCTCTATAGTCTTTAGGATAACTTGCAGGTTCACTGTTAAGGAGGAGTATTGTTTTTCATGTTTTAACCAGGTTGGTGTCTTGTTAGGGACGTGCATATATGTTATTCTTACTCAGGGCTAAATCTTTGTGTAAAGATGCTAATACTTTAGCCAGAAGTTAGGTACTGCATCTGAGCTTGGTGTGTTCCAATTAGGAGCTTTTCTTAATTTTGTTTCAATTTCTCTGGCCATCATTTCATCCTATTTCATATCCTGTACATTTGAACTTCTGTTTCTTTTTCTTCTTCTATCCATTCAGTGTCTTTGTTATGTTCCACTGGGTTTTCATAGTAGGAAAATTCAGGTGTAACAAAAAATACAAAACATTCATTTTTGCAAGAAGGATAGGCCCACCTGTACTCTGTCACCCCTACAACTCTAAATATGTTAACTCCAAGACCAAAACCATGCAACCTTATGAGTAAGGGGAAAATTCCTTATCTCCATAGTTTCACATTTACACTAAATATGTGGGGGTTTCTTCACTTAACTGGGATGTAGTGAAATCTGTTTGCCAAATGCATTTCAGT
Source organism: Protopterus annectens (assembly GCF_019279795.1). Classification (NCBI taxonomy): domain Eukaryota; kingdom Metazoa; phylum Chordata; order Ceratodontiformes; family Protopteridae; genus Protopterus; species Protopterus annectens. The sequence goes on from NC_056750.1 coordinate 205,452,518, forward strand.
TAAAGCCACATTGAAGAAACCCATGTATCCCCGAGAGCATAAATCATTAGTGTTTACAAGCCCCATGCAATTTCTGACAAGAGTTTTTATAGCTTCATAGGCTCATAGGTGGTTACTAGACTACTGACCCGAAGGACTTTATAAGCCTAGTCATGTGTACCCAATATAATACTAGAGAAACCCAATATAAACAATCTTGCCTAAACGCGAGATCTTTGTTAGCAATGACTGCCCATATGTATGAGAGTCATAGGTGAAATCCTGGCAGTAATTTACAGTTTTCCATCCAGTCATCCAGGCTACGCATAAACAGGGTCATAGAGGGGCTCTGTTTGATGTGAACTGGTAGCCTATTCCAGAGAAGTGGCAACTTCTGAGAGGCATATCTGTTAATCCAGCAGGTCCTATTTATGTCGCAGGCCAGGTCAAGGTTCCTGAAGCGGGTGACCCTTTTCCCATTTGACTTGCAGATGTGCAGCATTTCCATTATGTGTGGATCTAAGATTGCTCTGTAGGTCAGGCACACATCTCCACTAAGTAGTCTGTATGCTACTGAGTAAAATGACAATGACTTGACTGTCAGTTTATGATATGTGCTGGAGTCTCTGAGTTTTCTTAATTAGAACTCTCTGAGCTCTGTCAAGTTGCTGCAGGTGCCTGGTAAGGTACATACCAAAGGGAGCTTTGTACTAAATTATTGGCCTGATGAGGGTTGAGTACAGAGGAGTTACGACCTCTTTTACTCTTGAAGCAATGCCTTTGCTTATGAGGTGTGCGACATAGAGTGCCTTCCTTACCACAGTAAACACATAGTGGTCAAAGTTTAGGCTACATTCAACTTGCGTTCCCAAGTCTCTCACTATTGAATTGTTACTTAGATTATTATTATTTATATGATAGTCTGCATGGATATTGTTTTTACCAAAGGGGATGATATTGCATTTGTTAGCATTGAGTTTGAGTCCATAGCGTTGGCACTAATCATTGGTTTGTGTAAGTTCCTGTTAAAGTATATTGACATAATTTGGGGATTCAATGATTGCACCTAATTTGCAGTCGTCAGCAAACTTAGTCAGTCACAGCCCCTCTATTTTGGCGCTGAAATTCTGAGAAGTATATTCTAAATCAGAGAGGGCCCATCACTGATGCCTGTGGAACCCCACTGGTGACATGTCTTCTGGTTGAGGTAAAGTCCCCAACTTTGACTGAATGTGATCTGTCAATGAGGCAGTTAGCAACCCTCCTGACAACATAAGGGCAGATATTCAACTGCAAGAGTTTATCAATCATGCCCAAATTTGGGAATGTGTCAAAGGCCTTGGCTAAGTCAAGGCAGGCTGTATGCACAGATTTGCCTTTGTCTATGGCTCTGGTGACATTTTCAAAGAAGTCCACCAGGCTTAACAGACATGACCTGCCTTTGACAAAAAACAAACTGTGTCAGATCAAGGTTTTGTAGATCACCTATATCATATTTGTAAGGTCCATGATTCGTTCCATGGCCATACAGATAAGGCTGGTTAAGCTTATGGATCTGTAATTCACAGGGTCTGGCTGTACCCCCTTTATGAAAGGTGATGATAGTTGCTGTTTTCCATTCAGCAGGGGCAAGACCAGTACTCTGGCTGTGGTTGAAAAGAGTACCTAACAGAGTTGCTAACTCATGTTTTAGACCATTTACAATGCAACCTGGGATGCCACGCAGTCCCATAGAGGCTGTGCTTTTGGCCTTAGAGAGAGGATTAATGACATGTCTGGGATGCAAGGTGGGAGGAGATGTAAAGGGAATGCTTTGTGAAATGTTTGGAGGGGACGGGGGGTGAAATTTTCACCAAACCTGTCAGCTAACAGGTTAGCTATTTTCACAGGATCAGTATGTGTGTGTGATGCCATCCACAGCTATTTCAGCACACGTCTGGGTCCTGCCTTTTAAGTTACAGATATAGCTGAAGAATGCTTTATGGTTATCCTTAGCTGTGGTTGCTAAATTTCTTTCAAAGTTGCCCTTAGCGGATTTTACAAGTTGTCTTATTTGTTTGATCAAGCAGAGGAGGGTGTTCTTCCAGTGTTGGGACCTCTGTTTTTCATTCTTAGGCAGCAACTTCTTCCTCTTGTTGTATAATGTATTACTGCTAGATGTCCACCAGGGAGGCTTGTTTTTTCTTGAAGATCTTGTGTTGATTTTATCAGGTATAGTGGTGTCATTACGTTTGTATAGGGCATATCCTTAGTATAGTTGTCAATTCCATCTGTAGGAACAGGAGCTTGGAAGTTATTTATCCCATCCCTTTGGAGGCTATAATTAGCTTTGGTAAACATTTTTAGCCTGATTTCACCTAAGAGCGGTTCAGGTGTTATAGCTACTTCAAATTTGACTGATTTTTGATCAGATTTAACCAGTGAGGGTCCTATACTTGTGATGTACCCATGTTGGTGATGACCAGGTCGAGAATATTTGAGCCCCTTGTGGGGTTGCATACTATTTGTTCCAGGGCATTAGTGTTAACAAAGTCCAGGAACCTTTGTTTGAGCATGTCGGTACTCGTATAAGTTTCCCAGTCAATGGAGGGATAGTTAAAATTGCCCATGACTAGAACATTTGGTTGTAATTTGATTCACTCAAGTAGGTCCAAATAAGCAGAGTGGGTATCATGGTTTATTGAAGGGGGCCTATAACTAATGATGACTTGAAGGGTGGTCTTATCCACAGTTAGTTGAACTTGGAGCAGCTCCATGGAGTTTTCCTGTCTAACCAGTCTAGAGGTGTATTTATCTTTGATGAAGATAGATACTCCTCCTTTAGTTCTCACATGTTCATATTGCGGTCTGAAAGTGTGGAAGCATTGTAGCCTTGCAAGCCAAGGATACTCTCTGCGGCCCAGAACCACGTTTTTGTGACTGCACAGATGTCAACATTCTCCAGGGAGTGGAGAGCTTCTACAGAGTGCAGTTTCTGATTTAAACTCCTTGCATTTAGCAGCATAACCCGGGTCTATATTACATATCCGAATGCTTAAATGTTCGAATTGCTAAAGATCGACCTTTAGCGACTGAACATTTAAATGTTCGAATATGAATAAAAATTAAAAAAAACAAAAGGAAAAGAAAACTAAAGGGTGTAAGCAGGGGGCAAGCCCCCTTGCACCCCCCCCCCACACCCACTGCTACTTAAATATACCAACTCCAAGATCGCGCTGCAGTCTAGGAAATGGGAAATTTCTCGTTTCCGCACTGTAGCGCACTAAACTGTGATCTCGGATTTGGTATATTTAAGTAGCGGGGGGTGTGGGGGGCTTAAACCCTTTCCTTTTTCTTTTTTTTTTTTATTTTATTTTGTTACTTATTTGAACATTTGAATGTTCAATCGCTAAAGGTCGATCTTTAGCGATTCGAACATTTAAGCGTTCGGATATGTAATATAGACCCGCATAACCCTTAATTTATTTGTGAGTGATATTTTCACACCAGAAATTTTGTTCTTGAGACCTTGCCTAAAAAAGGCAATATGGGGGAGGCAAGTGCCTTAGCCAGTAACTGAAAGCCTAGAGGTGACAGCTGAAGACCATCTCTGACAAAGCAGCGTGGTCTATCAACCATGTCATCCCAGGCTGACAGGAACTAGATCCCCTTAGAATGACACCAGAAACTAAGCCAATTGCTGAACTCAATCATTTTTTGTTTATATTGTGGTATCACCCTATGTGAGGGTAGAATGCTGCTCAAGGCTAGGGACATACCTGCCTGGGACACATATTCAGAGAGCTCAATCATATCTGTCTTCATATAGCCCAGTGAGGTACGTCTCAAGTTATTCACACTAACATGAACTATGACAGAGTCATAATGGTACTTGTTGAGAGACTTGAGTGCATGTGTGATCTGATGGATCCTGACAGCCAATAGACTGCTGACCGTAACCTTCTCCTTGTCCAGCCTGGTGACTGGGACATCTGTGTGTCTCTCAATGGAGTCATCTATGACTAATAAATTTGGTGTAGATGGGTTTTGCCTTAGGGGCTTATTTGGTGAGACACTGGTGATTGTGTTTTTATGTGAATCGAGTGTTGTATAGGCTGTATTAGGTGTAGCGTGTTTGTGTTTAGAAGGTCTCTGGTGTTTATGTAGATTTCTGGTGAGTACCTCTGTGTGTGATGGTTTATGTGTTGAGTGCATGGTTTGCATAGGAGGTGTAGTATGTGGGCTGATAACCTGCTCAGTATTACTGTTGTGTGTGCAAGAGAACAAGGATTCCAGATTCTTAGTGTAGATGCATTTCTCACAAATTCTACTTGGGTGATTTAGGAGTACATGAGGCAGTTGCTAAACTGCCTAAGGATACCCATGTCAGTCAGTCAGGTAGGAGAAATGGAGGGAAACTGACCATCCATAGTGCTAGGTTAAATCCTGTTTTCACAGTGGGGAGAGAATGTGGTATAACTGGGTGTTCTAAATGGGGTATACACTAATGGGGAACTGTATAAAGGGTCTATACTAACAGTGAAAGACTGGAGAGCATATCTTATAGAGGATTTTAAGCTGGAGAAATTTGCTTATATGCAAATACGGAGCAGGGTGAAAGACTTTTCTAAAGTTAAAGCAGTGTCAAGTTTTGCTTTGCTACTCCTGTCGATATCTCATGAAAAGTTTTCCCTTTTAAATGTCACACCTCTCCACATAAATAGCATTGTTTCAGTTGGTCATTATACCTGAGCTAGCACCTATTATAATCTAAGTACCTTTAGTTAGATAAACGACATTCTTCCATTTTAACAAAATATTGCATTCCCATACCCATGTTCCTGGACTTCAACATTCAGAGTTCTTTACAATTTCTGGCTGTACTTCAGATTTTAACTCAACTGAAATCAGTTGGTCATCCACTAAAACATTTCTCAGTCAATTGTGTGTACGCATATCTATGTATGTATATATATATATATATATATATATATATATATATATATATATATATATATATATATATATATATATATATATATATATATATATAGGTCTACTTTGAATTATCGAAATTACAAAACTTTGACTTTCATATGGCTGGGACTATATGATAACAAATTAAAACACATTTATGCAGGGGGGCAAGCCTCCCTGAACCCCCCATCCCCTCCGCTATTAATATATACCAACTCCGAGATTGCACTACAGCAAGGAAAAGGACATATTCCCATTCCGTGCTGTATGGAGATCTCCGTTTAAGTGTTTGGAGTTTTAAAACTTCGATCATATGTTTTCGGCCATATGCATTCTAAGTTCTGAAACTTCGATCACTTGAATGGAACCTATATATATATATATATATATATATATTTATATATATATTTTTTTTTTCTGTTAAAGTATTGTGTAAGGCAGACATTTCCAAGGTGTTAGATTACTATTTGAAAGTGTCATGTATGTTACCCATGTATCAGTCCGGCATTATAGGTACTTTCCACTTCAAAAATAATATAAGTACACACATTCCGCTTACTTAACTCACTAATTAGCCATTTGTTTCTCCTAGAAAAAGTACTTGTTCCAATGTGTCTAATGTGCATAAAAAAACTCTTCACATTTTAAGTTCCACACCGATTCTCTGACAAGACATCCCCAAGGCTTGCATTTGCTGTTCTGATACAGTCCAGTTACAGAAGGGGGGTACACAACTCTCTTCCAAGTCAGTCCCATTTTGTTTGTTTTAGTGGCAGTCAGTTGGAGCTGCATGAGAGTGCAATAAGTAAATTGTCCTTCTGTAAATTTATCATTCAGATATAAAAGCAAACTTAAATAAATTAACAGACTGCAAGCACATTTGCACTAGGTAACTGTCAGTTGTAGCATATTTATGCTATGTAACAGACTGTGGGAAGTTTCAGTTGCTTAAATTACCTTGGTGCATGTTGATTGGTTCAGTCCTGAATAATAAATCATTTGCTGATATAGCGCACCTCATTTACAAAAATGTCACAAGAATGCTGAGGTGAGTACTAAAGGTAAGTTTTAATTAAGTTGCACATAAGCCAACAAACTGTTGGTGTTGCACAACATGGCTGAGCAGAAAAGATATAGAAAGGAGATACAAATTCACGACACTGGCTAAGTAACATTTTATTCTTTTCAGCTCTACAGCTGAAGAAAATTTGGCTCTTATTTCAAAAGTTGTTAGCACTGAATAACTGTTGGCATTTTCTTTTCCAATATCTTTTGCTCCACAAATTTCTGAAATCTTTTCAGCTTCCATACATACGAATGTTTGTACATCCTGCTGGCACACATTGTGATGTCACTTTCCAGACTAGAAAGGCAGATTCAGCCCCTGCATTTCTCATGTTTTTCTACTGCCGGCACAGTTTGGATCTTGATCTTAACATGCACTGTTGGAAAGCTCTTGTGTTCAATGATTAAAAATGTATAAACATGCAAAGGGATCCTGAGGCTGACAGGTCACTAGCCTAGCCTGCACCTGTACTGGTGCACTCTTTACTACCTAGGATAAGTGCACAACATGATGCAACTTTACCATCAATGCCAGAACATATTCCAGCCAGCCACAGAAGACACAGAGAGATGCTCAACGCTATATCACTAAGTATGGTGCCTGTGGAATGTGTGGCCACTGCTGGAACCAGTACAGACCTTTACATACCAGTTCTGTGTCCAACAAGACAAGAGGAGTGAATATATGTATTTTCTGTAATTCCCTTCATTCCAAATAGCTATTAAAACAAGAGACGAAACGTCTTTGTTTTGATAGCACAGGAGAGGCTAAGACAGCCATGGGAATCCCTTGCACTGTTCCTTTCAGGAAGAGTTGTTAAATCAGGAGATTTAGGAAATAACTTACATTGTTTCTAACATTCCCAGATTCTCAGATTGCATGAGTGCAGATGCCAGCAAAGCTGTGAAAGAATCACTAATACACAAATTTATCAAGCAGAAGTCGGTACCCTTATTTCTGTGAACTTCACTCACCTAACCACCAACAGTTGGCAGCTCAGTATAAATATGGCTAGGCCTGTAAGGGGTCTAGGGCCCTTAGTCTAGTAACCTCCTTTGAACATATGAAAGTAAAAAAAGCATACACATGTCCACATTAGTGGTATGCAGCCACCTTTTTTATGAAACCAACCTTCATTAAATCCCATTTCTTTAGAACTTCTAGACTTATGTGTTATGATAGTATTTTTATGATGAAATAGATGCCTAGTGAAAACTTTTTTTTTAATTAAGTGAAACAAATAGGCACTGTACACCTGTCATTAAAAGGAACAGTGAGAGTCAGCATCAGAATAAATGTTTCCAAGAGGAATTTTAAGGGCTTATTTTTTTGTCTGTTTTTTAAGAGATATGAAAGATATTAGGAAAATCATATCTCATAACTGGTGTATTCTTATGAGCAGCAAGTGGTTAGTAGCATTAATAGGTGAGACCCCAGTGTTCATAAATAAACAAGGCAAAAACATGAAACAAATATTGGAAAGCAAACCACTGATGCCTAGCAAATTAAAAAATGCAACCAAATTAGGTACTTTTGATGAGATGGTTGTCTTTAGTGGCATTTTGAGAATGTAGCTAGCTAATATGAGCATCCTATTACCATAAGGATATAGAAAAGTCAGTGTTGTATTCACTCTGATGCAATTTATGTGATGAACATAGCTGTGTCAAGGAGCATGAAACTTGATTTATATAGGTAAAATATCTATCCATCCTCAAGCCCTTTTGCACATGGGATTGAAGTGTCACTTCAACAGTGCCAATCATCTCGAGCCAAGGTCTACATCGCCAGGTGGCTAGTCCTGCCATGGTAATTCATTCATGCCACTCACCTATGGCCAGTTTAGATTGTCCTATCCTACTGCATGTCTTTGGAATGTAGGAGGAAATCAGGGCACCCAGTGGAACCCCACATGACCGCAGGGAGGACTTGCAGACTTCGCACAGAAGGCAACTCATCCAAAATTCGAACCAGAGATCCTCTTGTTGTGAGGTGACAGTGCTAACCACTGCACCTCCGCAGTTTATATAGGTAAAACATATATGAGGTTGTATATAGCATCATGGAACAGTCCTGCAGTTAGTGCAGAGGACTAAATCTCAGAGCTTATAACCAGTTGCTTCCTGTGCTAGTACAGATTTTGATTCTATTCACCTTCATTAACCTACTATGTGACTCTGAGCAAGTCACTTAACCAGACACTGCTCTTGCATTGCCCCTGAAAAAGGACATGGTTGTCTAGTGAGCTTGCCTGGTCAACAAAGTAAAATTCATCCTTTGAATGAGATGTTTAACCAAGGTTCAATCTGCTTGAGTTAGTGGTACCTCAGGTGGATGTAAGAGATCTAACAGCACCTATCAAAAAAAGTAGGGGTCCTTTATTTATATACAAAAATAACTCATATTTACAATGTATGTACATATTTACAAATGTACAAAATATATAGATGTACAAATATATTTACACATATTCATAATTTTCCTTGCAATCATACTAAATTTTCATTCCTATTAGATCCCCACTCTTTTTCCATAACCATCATCTGATTTTACTTAATATTGTTGCAAAATCTATTTACCATTAAACATAATTTCATTTCCTCTTTCATTCCATATATCCCATACGACATAAAATAACGTTTTATCTATTATTTTAACATATTGTTTACTTTTATTCTTATAGTATCCATATTTAATCCTATCCACATTTACCTGCTTTTATATCTTCAAAAAATCCTCTTTACATAATTTTCCCCATAACTTTTCTTATTCTTTTAGATTTAAAAAACACATGTTCAGTAGTTTATTTTTTCTTGACAATGTAAACATATTCAATCACTTTTCTTTTTATATGGTATACTTCCTTTTACTGGTAATTTATCTATTACCAGTCTCCACAAAAATTCTTGACATTCTGCTTTCTGATTACATCATTTGCTTCTTATTTTAATACCTTTATTTTTTTCATCTGTTAGATTTCCTCATGATTTTATATAGTAATGTTTTATCATTATATTCTTATACTATACTTTTCTATCTTTTCTATATCATCAATTTTTATTTTCTACAAAAATACTTTTTTCTTCATAATATTTTATTTTTTCATTTATACACCCTTTTTCTCTTTTACTATTTTTACTATACTCCAAAAGTTATCATACTAATATTGATACAGTTTACTACTAATCTCTTATCTTTTTCATTTATCCACTTTAACACTTTGTACAGATTCAAGAGTCGCGGTGGTGCAGTGGTTAGCATTGTCGCCTCACAGCAAGAGGTTCTCCCAGTCAATTCTGTGCTGGAGCTCCTTCTGTGTGGAGTCTGCATGTCCTCCCCATGGTCGAGTGACATTTAAAGACATGCAGGTAGGTGCGTGCATGAATGGGTGTACCTTCTTTGAAGGCTGAGCGTCAGGCTGGCAATTCAGCACTGTAAAAAATCCACTGCCAATCATTAGCGGACCAGAGTTCCACTGTGGTGACCCCTAACTGGGAAAAACCAAAAGACATTAGTTTAACACTTTGTACAGATTCAATAAAGCAAGATACTCAAGCATGATATTGTTAAGCTGTCCTTTTCATTTCTTTTTTTCTCACATTAGCTATCATGGCTCATCTGTTTCATGTTTAAGAGAGTGTATTTGGTACTGAGGATAATGTTACAATAGATATGTGTGTATACGTTCTAATTTATATGCTTTAATGCAACAAGCACTTAACGTTTAATGCAGACATTGTTTGCTATAGGAACATGTGCAATATTGATGCCATATTTATAGCATATTGCAAAACTATTGATAGAATCCATCTTCTCACTGTTGCTTTAAATAATTTCTTGACCTGACAGCCATAGCGCTATGGCGTCAGCGCATTGCATAGCGGTTTTACGCTTGAACTTTCAGTTCTACACCGCTATGTCTAGTAAGGTTGGTGATGTTAAACGCAAGCAATTTGGTATCTAGTGTGCTCAAGGAGAGCTTATGTACATATATATGGTATCGTATACTTGTTCTTTGTCATTTTAGTTTTATTATTTTGTTGATCGTAGTTGTTTAAGCGAGATATATATTTCAACGTTATATGCAGTCTACAAAAAGTCTAAGATCTGTAATGTTCGATCAAATGGTACAAATACATTTTTGGGGTTTAGGGTTTAGTTATAATTATAATGGATGGATGTGATTGAGTGTCTTGATTGTTTTGTGAACAATATGACCCATATATTGTGGTCTGTTTAATCTGCACCATTTGATTTTGAAAGAGTTTTTTACAGATACAGTTTGAGCTTATTGTTTTTAACGTTCGCGAATGAGATGCTCCACCAATGTTTTTACGAAATGGCTCTCTGTACAGTTTTAGTTTGTCCAGGAACACAGCACATTAGCTGATTATATGTATATCGATGTGCTTTATGTTTACATGTTTATAATGTTGATACATATACTATGCAACAGTTGCTTAGCAGCAAGTCCACTAATTGATTAAATGGTTTAGCTAATTGATGCAAGTTCCCGCCTAGTGCGGAATATAAGCTGGATCTTTATTATGTATTAATGAAATCTGAAGAAGCGCGGTTGTACCGCGTGAAAGCGCTTATTCCTTTTTTGTTCCTGTTTCTGTTCTTGATTAAAAGGATACATATTTTTACAACGAAGTGTCATCGTTTCATGTCAGCACAGGTGCTGCAGCTCTGCATATGGTTTTTGGTTTGTTCCGATTAACAATTTGGTGACTTACTATTGCTAGTATCAACGGCTGAAATTGCAGGAATATCTCATTGAATTGTCCTAAGTGGCTGGTTCACCGCTTCTGTTCTTTACTTTGTACAGATTCAATAAAGCAGCATATACCACTGGGTTAATTAACCCAAAACCTCATTCCTCCTTATTGACATCCAAAACTCCTCTTTTTACTGGGTTTAATCTAGAACCCCATATAAATGAAAAAAAAAATATCTGCAATAATTTCTTTTTAAATACTATTGGCAACATAAATACAATTGCTAAGTATGCTATTTTCCCATCACTACTGAATTCATCAAATAAGCCTATCTTTCTGAATGATAATTTATATGTTCTCCAGAAGAAACAGGTTTATTTCATTTAGTCAATTGTTTTTTTTTTTTTTCACATTGAATTCTTCTAACATCTTTATTGCCAAATTGTATATCTAACACAGAAATTTAATTCATTGCAAAATATATACCCTTGATCTTTACTACATCACCTAAACCTTTACTTTTCTCTTTATTTAAAGCCATACATATCACCTCTAGACACTCAATCTGTTAGCTTTGGATAGCAGCATACGTGAAGATTTATTATTTGAATTTAATAAACATCGCTTGGACACTATCATTATGGACATGGATAGGTTTGTCAACAGAGGTTTAGAAATAAAAAATAATAAAATTCAGAGAGATACCAATGATTATTTTTATAACAAAGCTTATTCACATTTTAAGGAGTTCAAACGGAGCATACGTAATGTTGAAAGGGAAGGGGGGGTTGCAGAGATTGGGGAACACTGAACATAATGAACACAGTGAATATAAAAGGAAAGAAACTGGTCAGGTTCATAACAACAGTCCAAGGACAAAGCAAGGTACTAATAACATGAATAAGGATAGAGCTTTTTTAGAGGAGCCAACCCTAAGGAAGTCGAAGCACTTACGCGACCGAAACCAGGGTCATTACCAGTACCAAAATTCAAACAGGGACACAACATGACACAGAATACGTTCCTATTATTGAATTCTGACGATGTCTTAATTAAGAAAGTAGTCCATAAAGAGTATATTGGATTACAGAAGGATAGTATGAATGTTTTGAAGGGTTGTCATTTAAATTCAGAAATTGAGAATCAGGGTACGTGCCTGGTTATGTACATGCAGAAGGGAGCATTTTACTCAACTATGAGCTGATGAGGGCCAAGTACAATAGCACTATGACATCCTTTGATCTTGATGCCATGCCTTTACTTATAAGTTGAGCCACACAGTAGGAATTCCTTACAACTGTGGCTACCCAGTAGTCAAAGTATAGGTTACTATCTATCTGTATTCCTAAATCCCTCACCACTGGGTCTACTTTTAGGGGTATGCTATCAATATTATAATTTGCAGGGATTTCTAATTTACCGAGTGGTGTGATTATGCATTTTTTAGCATTTAGTCTCAGACCATGGGTTTGGTACCAATCATTTGTCATTTTTAGGCCTGTTTGCAGGATTTCAATATCATTTGGGGATTCAGTGATTGCTCCCAGTGAACTTGGTGAGCCAGTGGCTGCAACACTGACCTTCAATTCAGTGAAGCAATACCAAACAGGAAGGGTCCCAACACTGAGCCCTGTGGGACACCACTAGTAACAGGTTTCTTATCAGAAGTGTATTCACCTAAACGGACAACGTGTCCTGTCAGTGTGCTAGTTGGCTATCCATCTGATGATGTAGGGGTTTATGTCTAACTCTGTAAACTTATCTATAATCCATGAGTGGGGGATTGTGGTGAAAGCATTGGCCAGGTCTAGATAAACAGTGTTTACCATTTTACCCTCATCCATGGCCCTGGTGACTTTCTCAAAGAAGTCCACCAGATTGAGCAGGCAAGACTTCCTTTGACAAAGCCAAATTGGCTCTGGTCCAGTTTTTGGAGGATTCCAATGTCATTATTGATCAGATACATGATAATTTTCTTCATGGCCATGCAGCTAAGACTGGTAAAGCTAATGGTTCTGTAGTTCCCTGGGTCAGTTGATGGAACCCCCCCCCCTTGTGCAGAGGGACCACTGTTGCAGTCCTCCATTCCTCTGGAACAAAGCCCATTCAGAAGTTTGATAGATTCTGTTTTAAACTATTTAAGAAGCATGCTGGAATGTTGTCGGGACCCATAGAGGCTGTGTTTTTTGGCTTTAGCAACCGTGGTAAGGACCTGTTCCCTCATAATGACTGATAGGGGGTTGGTTGCAGATATTTCTTTGGGTGTGGTAGGAAGTGATGGGGGGGATTTGAACTGAAGTTGTCAGCCAGCTGATTGGCTATAGTTTTAGGCTGGGTGTAAGTGTTACCATTCATGATTAACTCAGCACATTGCCGAGCATTTCCCCTGAGGTCACAAACATAATTAAAAAAAGCCTTATGGTTATCTTTCACCTGACAGGCTATCTTTGCCTCATAATTTGCTTTGGCAGATTTAACCAGCTCTCTAATTTATTTGTTTAGACTGGTGAGCATCTTTTTCCACTGATTTGTCTGTTCCTTTTGGCTTTGGAGAGGATTTGTTTCCTTTTGTTGAAGAGGCTATTTATGCTAGGAGTCCACCAGGGTGGTTTATTTTTGTCAGTAACCATAGGTTTGACTTGGACAAGTACTGCCTCTTCAGTGAAGACATGAATATGGTTGTACAGTGCTTTTGTGTACAGCTCAGAGTAGGCCTCAATGTCATCTAGGTTTGGAGGGGCTTGGGCGTTTAATAAGCCGTCACTTAGTTTGAGGTAATCAGCCTTAGCAAAGTTCTTAACAGGTTTGGAGTTTGATGGGGGCTCTATGTTAGTTTTAATACTAAAGGAGATCATTTTGTGGTCAGATCTTACCATGAAGGAGCTAATTCATGAGAGGGAGCAGGATACCCCATGATCTAAGATATTTGTACCTTTGGTTGGGGAGCTAACTGGTTGCTTCAGGGCATTTACATTGAGTCCAAAACCTCTGAGCAAGTGAATTATGGATCATATAAGTCTCCTAGTTTATGGAGGGGTGGTTGAAGTCAACCATAAATATGATGTTATGCTGAATGTTAAGAGATTCCAGTAGGTTTAGGTAGGAGGTGTGGTTTTCCAGACTCATGTTAAGGGATATGTAGCTATCAAGGATATGATAGGGGATTGCACCTATAGTTAGTTGGGCATGGAGTAGCTCAAGTGAATCATATTGTTGAACCAGTCTAGCAGTGTACTTGTCCTTTATGAACACTAAAACACCTCCTGCCTCTTTTTTTATCCTGAGCTGAGGGGGATCAAAATGTATGAAAGGCATTATATCCTTTGATACCCAGGGTGCTTTCCATGGTTCTGAATCATGTTTCCATGACTGCACATTTGTCTGCATCCTCCAGGGTGAGGAGTGCTTCCAGGGAGTGCAGTTTTTTTTATTTAACCTCCTAGCACTGAGCAGTAATAGGTAGTCATGAGGGATTTTTGTTATGTTGGAGGGTTTAACAACTTTCACAGCCTAAAAAAGGCACTGTGGGGATAGATGAAGTTTTTGCCAGTATCAACCATAAATATGTCAAGTGGTGACAAGTGCAAGCCATCTCTGCAAAGCATCATGGTTTGTCGATTATGTGTCCCCAGACTGACAAATATTGGATCCCCTTGTTGTGAGACCAGGAACTAAGCCAATTGTTGAAGTCAGTCATTTTTTGCCAGTACTGTGGCATCCTCATTGGTGAAAGTAGGATGCTACTCAAGGATAGATTCATACCAGCCTGGGACACATATTCAGAGCTCCATCATGTCTGTCTTCATATAGTTCAGTGAGGGATGTCTTAGATTGTTTACATCCACATGGACTATGACCGTGTCATACTGATACTTGTGGCTCCAGATAGACAGCTCACTTTGATCTTCTCCTTACTTAGCCTGGTAAAGGGGGGGGCATCAGTATGTCTTAAAATGGAATCCCTAATAATTACAATGTTTGGCTGTGTGGTGTGTTGCCTTATGGGCTTGGAAGCAGGGCTACTATGAATTTCAGAGTTATGTGTTTTATGCGGTAGCTTTTGGACCACAGAAGGGTGGGCTGAGAGAGACCTAATGAGAACATTCAAAGTAGAAATTTGCTGTGACAAACTGTGTCAAAAGTTTTAGACAACTCTCTAAATAAGGAGGAAACCGGTGTGCCATTATCACTAGCTTTTCTGGCAGGATCTACATAGGTTAGAAGTGCAGTGTTACTACTATGGGAAGGATGGAAGTCATGTTGTGTGGGGGTAGGAGTTCTTCCTGCAGGAGATAGTTTAAAAATTGTTTATTAATACATTTTTCACGTATTTTGGAGAGGAGGAATAATATTTCTATAGGGCTAAAGTTAATAATGTCTGTTGAATTTCCTTCTTTTTGCAGAGGGATAATGTGTGACTTTTTCCAGAGAGAGGGAATGTGGGATTCCTGGATTGACCTATTTATAAGGACTGAGACAGGGTAGGCAATGCTATTGGCTGCTATTTTAAGGTATTCACTTGGAAGGTTATCAGTTGAAGCAGAGCATGGTTTGAGTTTGTTTGAGTAGTTTTATACAGGATATGGGCACAGGTGTGATGGTGAAAGTGGATGTGGTGATACGTGGCTGCTGAACAGAGATAAATTAAATGTTGGAGAAATCCTTGGTTAGAAATGCGATACCATCTATGAAATATGAGTTGAATTATAGTGCAGTTTCAAGTGATGAGTTATTGGGAGAGGGGTTAGGGTTGAATTTATGGCCAGGATGGAAGATTTCTTTAATGGCTGTCCAGAATTTTTTTCAGGTTGCTTTTACTATTATTCTAGAAGCTATTACTCTATAGCCTTTTCTCATCATTAATTTGCTTTTTAGTACGATTGTAAAGCATTCTGAACTTTTCAAGATATTGTTGTGTTTTATATTTTTGCCATTCTTTCCATACTTTTTCTGTAACCTGCATTAGCATTCTGCTCTTTTTGATAGCCAAATTGTGTTGTTTTTAGTCTCTTCCTTGTAGGAAATACAAGGCTATTCAAGATATTCGGGAAAGTGGTACTAAATTAATTTACAGCATCATCTAAGGGGAGTATGATAGGGTAGTAATGAGCATTTCTGTGTTAAACCTGGAAAGGTTGTTTAAGTACATGCTTACTATCTCTTCCCTAATGTTATCCCCACTGCCCCACACATAATGATGTCAAGGCATGAAATGCACTTACAATTCCTGGTGCTTACCTAATTATGGATATTGGTTTATACCATCCCCAAAACTTCACCACCTGCCTGCTGCATCAAACCCTCAACCCTTCAGTTTGAAGCTGCTCGGCAATACAAAAATCCATCCTCACCATCTGAAAGAAGAGACTTGTTCATTAACAAATCAGATACCACCATTCCCAGTAGCCCACTCTACCCTGCCCCCCCCCCTGACACTTACCCTTTTGCATTTGACTCTAATCAAATCCATGTGCAGTATCACAGGCAAGAGGCCAGTCTCTGTCTGCATTATCAGCTTGGTTAAATTTTGGCATTTTAGATAGAAATACAATTATTTACATTTCTTGTGAAGTAAGACTATTGTTTTCCTTATCACTGTTAAGTTTTAATACTTATCTCTGAAAGATTCTTCTCATCTGCTATTCAGCCTACCATGAACCCTCATGCAGAAAAGTGGCGTTATGGATTTATATTGTCTGAATATAGAGAATATTCCTAGCATAGGAACTTAGACTGTGTTTTTAATTGCTTTATTTTATAATTTTAGAGCATGGTTTAATCCATGAGCTGCAGTGCATTCACTAGAAAGCATAGTTTTTAGTACTTACAACATCTGCTGAAAGGACTTCTGATTCACAGGCTGGTTGGTGCAGGAAGTTTCAAACATGACCTATCAGGACCACTTTAGTCACTTTTCAACTATAGCCTCAAAAGACTTTACATACCACGTGAGTAGAGGACTGCATCGGTTATCCCACTTCACAAGGGAAGAGCATCAACCGATCCCAGAAATTACAGACCTAGTTGTCTGACTAGTCGAATATGTATAATAATCCAAGCACAAGCAGATAAATAACCCAAAATATATTATAGCACGATAAAAATCCAATGTGAAACACAAAAACATTTAAAACTAGATAAGCACTTTCATTTCTGAATGAACAGTAAATTGAGACTTCCTCAGATAAAATACAAATCCATATGACTCATTTTTAAAAGTTAAATTATTATGTACCAGAAGGGAATATATGAAAACATGATTTTGGCAACAATACCGGCTCCATGGATTTGGCATATGGTAACCACCCGAGGAATGAAGAAGGACTGAATGAACAGAGGCGAGGTCCAATCAGCAGGCAAGAGAAATGGGAGAGGAACAGGATTTTCTCCATCTGAGGAGATCGGAGCAAATCAAGGAGTGGCAGAAAACACACCCACCCAATTACAACCACGGGAGGGGTTTTTACAAAACTAGTCAGAGGGCAATTTACCGAGCCACGTTTCCACCCTTTGTAGCAACAAGGACAACTTAATGTGTGAGAATGCCATAAATACAAACACCAATGTTTTGACTACTAATTTTTCAGTATTTAGTAACAAACAGTCTGGGGGAAGTAAAGTTTCCATAACTTACAATAATGAAGGTGATTTTAAACTATTCAATTATATGTACATTGAACTGGGCACCATGTTTGCCGATTGTTTTCATGTGGCATGAAGTATGCACCAGCTAAGTCGGCAAACCTGGTTAAGGTATTAATAGACATAAAAATATTTATACTTAAATTGAATTTTAATATTTTGTTTAATGAAACACAGATTAACATGGATAGCCTCAGGGTTTCGAGTTTATACAACCCTCCTTCATCCTCTTCTGGGATTTCATGAAAAATTCTGTGAATTAGATCTACAGGCTATGTTAGGAAGAAACATAAATGGGATGGCAAGGGATGAATGCAATGATGAAGAGGTTATTGTTTTTATCCAAAAATCACAGATTGAGGGCTATGAGGCCAGACAACGGAGCGGGTATTGTGATTGTGACCCAAGCCGATTATAACAAACACATTTTTCAGATATTGCAGAGTAATACATATGAGGCTTCAAGTATCTTGGAATTAAACACTGTTTACTAGGTAATTAACAATCAATTAAGAGATATGTTTATAGAGGGATGGATAACTATGGAAGATTTTAAATATCTAACTATGGCAATTATTTTTGTAGTTCCTGAAATGCACAAATCAGTGGAAAATCCACCTATGAGACCTATAATGGATGGAAGGGGATCTATCACTGTGTCTTGTGCCCAGTTTGTTGACCACAAATTCAAGCATTTATTAGGGGATGAACAGCACCTTTGTAAGGACTCATGGGATTTTTATGCAAAATGAACAAAGTCACTTACTCTGAAATGGACTTGATGATCACTATTGACGTCCGTGATTTATACATGGTTATGCCACACACTATAGGTTTAGAATTAAGAAATTAAGAAACAAGATTACTTGGAGAAAAGGGGAGTAGACCAGGGGAGTATCAACAATTGTATCAAACTATTAGAAATTATATTGAAAAATATATTTTTTAGGGCAAAATATACAAACAAAAGGAGGGAGTAGTGATGGGATCCCCTGTGGGCTCCCTCTTGGATAATATTGTCATGCTTTAATGGGAATTTGTATATATTTTAATGACTTATATAGGAGGTCCATCAAACGTTATTTACGTTATCTGGATGACATATTCATGATATGAGGTGAGGGGGAACCGAATTACTGAAATATATAGCCTATATTAATGCTAGTACAGATTTCTTGTTTTTTACACATTCCCATAACTTGGAGAGAATAGCCTATGCAGACGTGTTGATAGAAAAGGATGGAACTAAGGGAAAATATGTTGCTAGTGTGTATCGGAAACCTACATATTGAAACAGGTTATTGTTTTTTTCTATTTCCCACCCCTTCAAATAGAAAAAGGTGGTAGTAAAGGGACAATTAGTCAGGGCAGCACGTATGAGTACCCTGGATAGGGATTTTATTAGGGAATGTGATGTTTTAACAACAATGTTCATCAAAAGGGGTTATCCCCCAACCATGATTCAGGAACTCATAGAGGAAGTCTCAAGGAAAAGAGAAGTGGGTTATTTTAAATCCATATTACAATTAGAGAGGGGAAATAATAGCACAACTTTGGCAACAGGGGGTAAACATGATAAATACATGGGGGCTATGGTCACCTCCTTTAGTATGGAGATTTTGAAAATTAATTGGATTTTGAATAAAATTTGGAATGTTTTTAGGGAGAATAGTAACATGTTGTGGATGTTGGGAGACATCATACACAACAGAGACTTAAACTTAAAGAGTATGTTAGAAAGAAAAATGGGAGATGTTATTTTGCACCCGAGGATGTCAAAATGTGGTAGGTGCAATATATGTAAATCTATGTTGGAGGGCGACAGAATTAACATAAGGAACAGAGACTTTTTTTGTTAGAGAAATATAACTGTGACACTACAGGAGTGATATAGGGGGCCCATTGTCAGTTTTGTGAGGTCTTCTATATAGGTAAAACTGAACGTAAACTTCGTAACCAAATTTATGAACACACGTATGATATAAGAAAGAAAAAAGAATACTAATGCACTATATAGACATTTGGAACAGTACCATGAACATGGTTTTAAATTGAGTGCATTGGAAAAGGTAGAAAGAAATCTATGTGGGTCCCTGGTCCACACATCTGGGAAAACAGGAGTTCATTTGGCAGATGAGGTTAGAATCCTATAGGTACCCAGGTCTCAATGAGGCTGTTAGTATAACCCCTATTTTGAAATTAAGATCACTGGATAGGTAGAAAAATTAATGAATGGGATTATTTTCACGAAAAAAAAACACACATACTTTGTTTTTTAGGAGATATGAACATATATTCTTAATATGTACATTTTTTTTCCTGGTGTCGGTTATCATATAATGTGGTTATTAATATATTTATATGGGTTTGATTTTGGTGGTGTATTACTTTAAATAGGAAACATATGACTACTAGGGTTAGTGGGTCACATGACTCCATTATAATATTTAAACTGGGGGAATTTTGTGTTTTATGTATCTGAGGAAGGTTTAAAGACTTGTAAAATGGAAACGCTTATACTGTTATTAACATATTTGGTTTTAAAGCAGATTTTTTCAAGCTCTGTCCTGTACCTGGTTTTGTGGTTTTATTGTTCATATTTAACTATGGAGTGTTTTTGCTACATTGTATATTATAGTTTATTGTCATTATTATTATTTTATTTTTTATTATTGCTATTATTTTAGTTTTTATTGTATATTATAGTTATTGTACATTATAGTTTGGTACTGTTTAAAAGTAAAAAAACATTTTTTCCTTTTTTTTTTTAACTATAACCCGAGAGCAGTAGCACTCCATGCGGCCAGTGTATAAACCATAGCAACTGCTTGCTACAGTTTAAAAAGAAGAATATTTTAAGCTAAAGTATTAGTGCTATAGCACTCCATGCAGGTGGGTTATACACTGTATCAACTGTTTACTACATTTGTACCAAGCAGTTTGCTAGAATTTAATAGAAGAAATTATGCTGAAGGAGGGTTAGGGCAAGGCACAGAAATGGGACCTGAATGGTTGGGCTGGGGGAGGGGGCATGTCATGCATCTGGCCTGCTTGATGTGCCATTAGAAGGAATGTCCATTTTGTTTTCAGCTTCCGTGGAAGAGCTGGGGGATAGATCTAACTATAATAAGCTGATCACTTACAATGTATCAACTGGCTTATTACAATGAAGTGAAATTTGTGGGGGGTTTAACTCTTCTGAGCTGAGCAAGTGGGGTGATAATTCATAGTTATGGCCCAGGAGTCTGGTTGAGCCAGCTACGCTTCTGTTGGTGAGACAAATATGTGTCTCAGAGGATCCCCATGCTCTGGAACAGGCTCCCCATCCATGCGAATCAGATTCCGTCCTTAACCCTATTTAAGCATAAACTTGAATATGGATGGAAAACTGGAAATTCACTATGGGTGTGGCCTCCATGTCTCTGATAAGCAGAGGAGACTGTAATGTCCAAACTAACATACTCCCCCTTCACCCACATAACCTCTAGAAATTTCCTAACTAACATACTCCCTCCTAACAAATGCCTATGATACATAGGAACATGATTGGGTTGGATTACATGGCTAGGCTTTTAAAGGCACAGGTGGTCATTAGCACCATACCTATGAAATTATGATCATAAGCCATTTCTCATCTATACAAACTGCCTTTACAAACATATCCAACGTTTCTGCATTAGGTAGTCTCAAAATATATTTTTAATGAAATAAGCAAATTTCCAGTTCTCATCCAACACTGTCCTTCCCAAATATAAAAATCCAAGGAAAGCAACTCTCCATTAACTATGTGCATAAAGACATTTTTAAGTACTTTACTGCAATGATCACTTTCTGCCCATCCAAACATTTTTTTTACTTTGCTTTTGCTTCTGGTTTAATTTCTTTTCAATTTCTCGAATAAGAATTGATGCTGTTCCCAAATTTAAACTTGGCTTATTTAACTTATTAACATCTGTATGGTGTGGAATGTCACACCTCTAACAGCCTACACACATCTTGCATTCCTAAACATTTTCTGAAAAGTAAACTTGAAAAGTATAAGACAAACAAATGTAAATATTATTTTGAAAACAATAAAAGCTATTAAAACTGTACAAATAGCAATGTTAACAGTAATAAGTATTCTTTGCAGTGATAATGGTCAGTGCATTCATAGTCTTTTCCATAAATAATGTAACCTGTGATTTATGTGCATTATAATATATTATATTTTTTTCTCAACGTTCACAAACAGTTTCATATCTTGAAAACTGTACAACTTAGACATATATTCTTTGAACATTTTTGTTTACCAGACATAAGCTTTCACATGACAGCAAGAAATTCCTCTGTAAGTGCATGTTTATAGAGATATTTACAGAAATATGAAAACAAAAGCATAATTGCATAACTACCAAAACAAATAATAATGGATATCTTTTGAGATGTGCAACTTACAGCAGACATATCAAAGACATTTTTTTAAATAACAGCATTTAATGTTTCACCTAATGTCATGCAACAGTTTGTAAGTCACTTGGTTTAGTACATACGGAAATATTGTTTATTTTCATAATTACAATAACAAACTACAAATATTTCCAGTACAGTGTGATACAAACCAGGATTGACAGTAATTATTCTCCCCCCCCCCACATTGATGTTTCACACCATTCACCACGATAGCATGTAGGTTGCTCAGTTATGAAAATATGAACATAAATATGAAAATATGAATAACTGGCAAACAAAGATTGATTTCTCCACTGCAGGACATCCTACACTAACAGTCTTACATACATACATATATTTCAAGCACGGGCATAAATGCCCTTCTAGCTTGCCAATATACCAAAACACTTGTTCCCATAATAAGTGTCCAGGCTGATCTTAAAAATATCTGCGCTAGTGCTTAATTTAATGCAATTTGGTAGTCTGTTCCATGCATCGGCTACTCTGTCAGAGAACCAATTAGTACACTCCTCATTCCTATAGAATCTTCTACACAGGTTGTCTGATGATTCTCTGGTACTTTTTGATAACCCCAAACATTCCCAGAGGTAGTTGTCCCTTAATGCCCTATATACCTGAATAAGATCTCCTCTTAGATATCTGTAAGAGACACTGTACAAGTTCAGATATCTTAGTCTTTCATAATAACTTAGATTTTCATATCCATGAATGCCCTTGGTATATTTCTGCTGTACTCTTTCCAGCTTAATCATGGTTGTCTTCTTATAGAGTTTCCATATTGTTATTCCATACTCAAATTTGGGTCTAATGTAACTAACAAACAGTGACTTCATTATTTTTAATTTCCTAGACTTTATAAATCTTTTTATACAACCTATAGTTCTATCACTATCATTAATCAATTGGTTGATATGATTAGAAAAACTCATAGATGAATCTACCCATACACCCATGTCCTTAAATGAATCTACAGTTTCAATCACTGTGTGCTGTATTAAATATTCACCTTTCAGTTTATGTCCCTCAAATCTCATATGCTTAGTTTTTGATGTATTTATCAGCATATTATTCTCCTGTGCCCAAATGGTCAGTTTAGCCAAGTTATTTTGCAGACATGCCTTTTCTGTAACACTTGTAATCAGTTTACCTAATTTCAGGTCGTCTGCGTATAAACTGTAGAACACCTCAGATGAAAAAGTAAAGTCTGAAAGATACAATCTAAACAAGTAAGGGCCTAGGACAGAGCCCTGTGGGACACCCTGACTGTAACCAAGGATTTCACCTGTCCAGTTGCTGTATAATATGTGCAATGTCCTATTTGTAAGCCATGCAGCTATCCATCTTATCAAGAGTACATCAATACCTAGTTGTTCTAATTTATTGATCAGTGTTTTTGTGTATGATCCTGTCAAATGCTGAAGTTAAGTCTATATAAATTACATCACAGCATAATTTTTCATTCATAGCTGTTATTATATTGTTATAGAACATCATGTTACAGGTGGTAATAGATCTATTTTCAACATATGCATGCTGATATATGGTTTCTATTCCCAACCTATCCAGTTCTGAGAATAACTTGTCCAATATTACCTTCTCCATTAATTTTCCACAACATGAAAGTAGACTTAAGGGTCCATATGAGTCTTAGTGCCATTTTGTTAATAAGTATTTGCCCTTTTTAATACTACATCTTATTAAATGGTAAGTCATTTAGTTAAAGAAGCCAGACCCAAAAAAGTTCTTGATGCCATAAAGGAGTATGGGTGTGGACTGGAAGAACACAAAAAGGCGTTGTAGGTTTCAGGGAGTTAAAGTTCATGAGATCGACACTATTCTCATCACGGTAGTCACGGAGATGCTCCTTGTGACTTTCATTCTCCTCTTTAACTAACGGGTGGCTACCAGTACTGTTGACAGAGCACTTCTGGCTGACATCAAAGATTGAAACAATACTAATTTCATGAACTTTAATCGCACTTTGACTTAGGAATGGGATCCATTCCCATCATTGTATTAGAAACCCAAAAGACTTGGAGAAATTAAAAAAATTGACAGACATGTTTATTTGATTTTTTTTCAGTCCATTTGCTTCAATGGCTGATGAAAATGGGTGTCTTTTTTTCCTTTGGTTTCAGTTTCCATATTCAGATGCTGTATGGTATTATAGCTCTCATTTTGCAGGGCACCGTACTTAGTAGAGGAAACAAATAATAAAAAGCTTCACTTTATATCCAACAAGAGCATCTAGTAACATCAAACCTCACTCTTTAGCATTCATGAACATCAACATCTAGTATGCATCAAACCTCACATCTAGTAAGCATTAAGCCGCACTCTATAACAGTCATGAATCTAGTATGCATTAAGCCTTTCTCTATAACCAAAATCAGGGTGTTCATCACTTGTTTAAAAATGTTTCAGACCCGGAATTCTGTAGAACAGTAACTTAGTTTAAAGGGTTTCACCTAGGTTACAGAGTAAAGGCATTCTTCAGTAAGTGTCAAAAGGTTTTATTTCTTGTAGTCTCCCTAGTTTTCAAGCAATTTCTCTTTTCTAGAATCTTTGAATGTACAAATTAGACTTACCATGTGCAGTGCTAGGTTTCTCATTTTATCTGGTTCAGCAGTTGCCACCACCTTAGTTTGAATCTGTTTGGATCTTGCTCTAGATGTTGAATTCACTGATTCACAAACTCTTATGAACACAATATAGTAAAGATATTTGTTTAAATGTTATACCTTTAAGAGTTGTCTAAGCAAGACTGCATTTCTCCCTTTGTCTCCACTGTTTAAGATAGTCATCCAAATTTTTTGGGAGTATTAAGGCTACCAAATCATTTTATTTCCTCTCTTACATGTTTAGCACTATATAACAATCCAGATGATGCAGAGAGGCCGTATAGATTACAGAGTCTACTGCTTAAGCTCTTTGTGGGTTTATATCATGTGAATTTCTCTTTCTGAAGCTTCAGATGTGACAAAAGGTGGGAAAGAGAGGCAGAGAGACAGATGGCTGCCTTTTTGGCACAGGGTTGTATGAACCTATCAGTGATTATCCTCATGAACCTTGCTGGTTAAACCACTAAAGGTTTAGAAGATCATCCAAGTAAGTAAACTAATGGAACTGTATCTGTGTGACAGAGTTAAAACAATAACATGATATTTGTTTCTTGTAGTAACAGCATATGGCAGGCAACAAGAAAAAAGCTCAGTCTTGGAGGCTGGTCAAAAGATAAAACTAATTCTCCTGTCTTCCTTCTCTGCATCAGTATGGAGATGACACTGAAGTCATGTGACAACCTCGAAACAGACACTGCACTATGCAGGGCAAAGCAAAGGTTTCTGTGCCAAACTGTCAGATAATACTTCATTTTTGATTGCTGTGCATTTCGGAAGGGTCTGTCTAGGTAAATCTGAGGTGTGTGTTACATTTGCTCAGCCAGTGTGACTGGCAGCAGTGAGAAAACAGGTAAGTATGTACCAGTGTGTAGTCATCTGCATGTATGTTTATGTGTGTGTGTGTTTGTGTCTGTGTGTGTGCAAGTGTGCATGTGTGTTTGTGACTACTACGAGAATGCTTTGGTTATGTGCATGGGTAATGATGTGATCACAGTTCTCTGTCACTGGCTATCACGGAGGTTCTGTAAGAGTATTTTATATCAATGGAATGCCATATTGTCCTTCATTACTTTTCAGCACAGGCAGAACCCTAGTTGAGTTGATGTGCGTCATATAATGTAACATACTATAGGAAGCACACATAACATGAGAATCCCACTGCATCATTTTCATACTGAATACATGCACCTACATTACCCTGAACTTACTTGTTGGTATCAGGCTTTTATCCTTGATTTTGGGGAGAAATCAAGTTTTTCATAAATACTGAGAAGCCGGAATTTATCTCCTTGTTCTATTCCTCCTCTGTGCAAATTTATACTTCCATATGCAAAGCACATCCCTGCCCCCCACACACTGAACGTGGACAGGATGACAGTGCCCACTCACTTACCATCTATCCTGCTAGTACATCTGGCCCAGGCTAGCTAGCTTTATCTCAGTCATCAGCAGCAGAGTGAAACTTAAAGTCACCAAGCTACTGACGCTGCATGCTCTTTTGTACATGTTGTATATTTATTATATTTTCATAATTAGATAAATTCCACTAATCCAAAAAAGGTGCATGTCAGTTTCATGAATTTCTGCAGTTATTAATGAGAAACAGTAGAATGTTCATATTAATAAGAAACATTACTCTATTAGCAGAATTGCTGCTTGCTAACTGGTACTCTGGCAAAGACCTGCAGACTCATACTAAGTAATTAAGTTGTTTACCTCATATAAAATCTTTCATTAATGGCGGCAATTTAATTTTAACCTTACATTTGCTATTTATTTTTAAATAGAGCACAATTTTCCCCATTTCATTGTTTTATAAGGGGGCTTCCACTTGCCTTATCCCCCCTTTTAGAACCAGGTGAGGTTAAGTGGGTCAACAGCCTCCTTACAAACAGTATTATGGGTAAATATAAGTTGCATTTAATATTGATCAGAGATAAACTTCAATCACATGCAGAAAGTAGAAATACACAGTGTAATGTTGCATTTTTGTTTTCCCGTCTGAACCTGCCTTGACCATATAGCCTGACCTCCAGCTACGCTATTCACCTATTTCTTCACACTAGGACTGAGAGCCACATGGGCATTTCATTCCCCACTGAAAGGTGAGAGTTCAACGTTGAAAGAAGGCCATCATCCACCCACGGACTTCTAAACCATGGTACTATGGCAGTCACACTTGAAGTCTTGCAGATCTGGTGCATATTTATCTAATCTTTCATATTTACTCTCCCAACTATGTTTTTGGTTGTGCAAGATTGTTGTACACCAATGGCTGTAAATTTGCTCTTTCCCATTGTAGTGCAATCCTGGAGTTAGTTAATATATATATATATATATATATATATATATATATATATATATATATATATATATATAAAGGGTCTATATTACATAAACAAAGTTTCAGAACTTCGAGTACCATCGAAGTTCTGAAACTTCATAACTATAAAAAAAAAACCTCTGCACCCCCCCATACTCCATGCTACTTAAATATACCAACTCTGAGATTGCACTACAGCGTATGAAAGGGAAATCTTCCCTTTCCGCACCATTCTCCATCAAAGTGCAATCTCGGAGTTGGTATATTTAAGTAGCAGGGGGTTGGGGGGTGCAGAGGGGCTTGCCCCCCAGCTAAAACACTTTAAATTAGCTTTACTTTGTTTTTTTTTTTTTTTTTATAGTTTCAAAGTTTCAGAATTTCGATCATATGGTGTCGGACATATGGTATTCGAAGCTCTGAAACTTTGTTTATGTAATATAGACCCTATATGAAAGATACCATCTTTTATTACATAACCTATAAAGTAATTTAATTTCGGCTATTTTCCTAAAATTTGCTGGTCTGATGTTAACCTCCTGCTGTTCCAGTTTTCACTGTTAAAATATATACATTTAGGCAGTTACAATAGTGCATGTACATTTCTTTCTCTTCCAGCTGGCACACTGTGGAAGCATTTCAAACACAAACACCTTATAAAATACAGTTTCAACACAGTGCATGTCCCACACTGTTGCCAGTGGTGAGGATTCAGGCTCCTTGATTACTGGTCCAGTGATGGGGAGTCACATAAGCTGTGTGATAAAAAAGGACTTTCCTTACAGTTGTGGCTATATGGTGATCAAAGGACATTTCATTGTTAATGCAGGTTACCAGATCTTAAATTATAGGAACATTTTTCAAGGAGATGTTGTCAATGTGGTAGTTATATAGGTAGTTATGCTTGTTAAACAATATGATTATACATTTCTTGGCATTTAATTTCAGTCCATGGTTTTGGCACCAACTATTTGGTTGTGGCCAGCCTTCTTGTGAGAACATGGTGTCTTCTGAGGAGTTTATAGTGGCACCAAGCTTGCAGTCATCTGCAAATCTGGTCAGCCACAATCCCTTATTAACTTTTACTGAGAAGTAAATGCCAAAAAGTAGTGGCCCGAGGACTGATCTCTG
The DNA here is from genome assembly GCF_019279795.1 of Protopterus annectens. Taxonomy (NCBI): domain Eukaryota; kingdom Metazoa; phylum Chordata; order Ceratodontiformes; family Protopteridae; genus Protopterus; species Protopterus annectens. Next base: position 205,480,406 of record NC_056750.1, read on the forward strand.
GAGCACTCCACTAGTGACAGGTCTTTTGGAGGAGGTAGAACCACCCATTCCTTCCTGTGTTGCACTTGTGAGCCAATTTGCTATCCAGTGAGTTACATTTAGATGGGCGCATATATCTATGATGCTGAAGTGTGAGATGGCATTAAATGCATTTGCAAGGTCCAGATAGGCAGTGTTCACTGATGTGCCCTAATTTATTGCCACAGTGAGTTATTTTGAAGAAGTCAACTAGGTTAAATATGTTGGACCTGCCCTTGATGAATCTGAACTGGACTGGGCTGACATTGTATAGATCACTGAAAAGTTATTTTAAATAAATGATTGCTAGTCTTGTCTTACTTACTCATACTGCCAACTGCAGCTTCTGTGTTGGTGCCTACTAATAATAAAATGTCTGAACAGTTTCTGTGTGCTGAAACCAAAGTCTAATTAAATGCAGATGTTTGTCAAATGTACTAAATGCTTCGGTGCCTTGTAGAAAACAAAGTCTGGTTAGTGGACATAAACTTTGCAGACTATAAACTTGTCACAGTATATTAACTTTCTTGCGCAGAACTAAATAATATAACTTCTCTATATAACAGATGACATGTACAACACTGTACAGTTTACAGCTTTGATGTCTTCAAGTTTGCTTCTTATACAACATGAAAGATGTTTTACATTAAACAGATGTAACAAGAAATCAGATCAGATCTCACATATATACATTCTTATGAAAACAGTCTTTTGGGAACTCTCAAAGTCATTACTTTGGTATTTTCTGATGTAATACAATCTGTTTATTAAAATTTTAGGAAGTCTTTCCTGTTTGAGAATGTTTCTGTATGAAAACAGTCTTTTGATACTCCTCACACCTGATGTCATGCAGTCTGTTAATAAGCTCCTTTGTGTTCTGTTTCAAGGTGAATTATGTAACAGTCTAGGAAGTCTATTGATTCTTGCACCTGGGTCCTTAAGAAATTTCTTATCTGTAATTTCTTGAAGCTTGTTACACACAACTGAATGCCTCTTTTAGGAGTATCCTTATCAGCCTTTTTCTCAAGCTGTATCAGAACCTGAACATTCATGTTAAATTACAGATGAATGGCTTCATTTTTATTCTTAACCCTTCAGCAAGCAGAAATGCATGCAGCTAACTGACTATATTATTCCTACATATATTATATTAACAGAAGTGTATATGCATCTAACTAGCAAACAGAAGTACATGCATTATTAAATCTCTAAATATATATCTAACAATCACCTGTATCTCTGTTTTTTAGTTCCATAATGATCCTTTCCATAGCCTTATAGATGAGACTGGTCAAGCTAATGGATCTGTAGATACCCATTTCTATTGTAGCTCCACCTTTGTGCAAGAGAATGACTGTTGCTGTCTTCCATTCATCTGGCACAAAGCCTGCTTTTTGGCTAAGGTTGATTAGACATTGTAGGGGGTCTGACAATTTATATCTCTAACTAGCCAGTAGGCAGCCTGGTATGTTATCCAGCCCCATAAGATGTAATGTTCTTGGGCTTAGGTAGTACCTTGAGAACTTGTCCTTGGGAGATTTGAGGAGGGGGTAAATGTATTTGATCAGAGAATATTGAAGGGAAGAGAGGGTATAATTTTTATAATTTTTTTCATTATACATTATATATTAAAAGTGTATATATTCAACATATATTTATACCTCAGCGCTCATATTCTTATGTATAATTTCACAGTCATTACTGGGGCTTTTCTGCTCAGGACTTTGCTGCAAAGGGGCAATTTTGTCCAATCAGACAAAGAGAGATACATAAAATACTTGAGTTTTCTTTTCAATAAATTTACTCAGAACTTTAATATGGCATAAAGGATGGCTAATTTTGTTTAGTTTCTTATTCTGAGATTTCTGTATGTGCAAATACACATTTCTGTCTGAACAATTTATACATTATTGCTGTAATTAATTCAAAGTGCATCATATCTAGAGAAGATCTTATCCTAGCCTCTGACATGAACAAATCATGCTAGAGAGATAGATGCAGCTCTCACAGACTATCCCTTTTCTGGACCACGCTTCCCATTCCCATGAAGCAGAACTCCTCCCTGACCCTCTTCAAGTGCAACATAGAACAATGGATGGATACTTGTACATTCACTCCTGGGGTGGTGCCCATGTCCCTCATGGACAGAGGCAGTCAGTATTAATTACCATACCATAGGATCATACCTCTGTGAACTTCATTCACCTAGCTATGGATAATTGGGAAAGCCGGGGTAAATATGGCTAGGCTTGTAAAGGCTCTTGGGCAGTTAGCCTAGTAATCTCCTATGAACCTATATGTGCCAGTAAGGCATATACAGATGATAAGGGATCACCAAATCTGCACAAATGGCAATACAAAGTTTCTCTACTGTAAAGACAGGTAGGAGGTGACAGGTATCATCGCACTGTTTAGAAAGCACAAGTGTTAAAACAGTTTAGTGCATGTTATAGAACTTGGCAGGATTGCCTAACAAACTGAGCCAGAAAGCTGTACATTGTTATTATACTATCAGAACACCCTGTTTTAAAGAGAGACACAGACTGAAAGAACATATTATATTGCACTGTAGCAGATAATTACCATGGTTTCTCAGAGAAAACAGATTAAAATGTAATGTTATACTTTGCATGCATGTGGTATATGGTTATAAACCAGGAATGTTTATTTTACATTTTCTCCATACTGGATGCAGTGTATTTTCCTGACTGCAAACCTTCTGGCACAATCCTAATGACTTGACATTGATGTCATTAAGTATATGTTTCTGAAACATGACAGGTTTACTTTAAGAACCATAAGTCTTTCTACATTCTTAGATGAAAAGCATGTTTCTGTCACTTTCCATTGCCCTTGCAGCACTAAAAATTCCATTTGAATACATGTTTATATGTAAGCAGTGGAAGAAGTCCCCATAGCAATCTCTGTCTTAACTCGTTCAGTCCACAGCACCTCTTGGAAATAACCACACACTTCATCTCATGGGTACAATTAATGTTACATCCTAACCATCTGCAGACAAAGCTAAAGCCCAATGACTATACTGCAAGCAAATATCACAAACATAAATGTAACCTGAATCATAAATACAAGTTATGTAAAGGTAGAATTAAGTAAACCTGAATCATAAATACAAGTTATGTAAAGGTAGAGTTAAGTAAACCTGAATCATAAATGCAAGTTATGTAAAGGTAGAGTTAAGTAAACCTGAGTCATAAATACAAGTTATGTAAAGGTAGAGTTAGGTAAACCTGAATCATAAATACAAGTTATGTAAAGGTAGAGTTAAGTAAACCTGAATCGTAAATACAAGTTATGTAAAGGTAGAGTTAAGTACACCTGAATCATAAATACAAGTTATGTAAAGGTAGAGTTAAGTAAACCTGAATCATAAATACAAGTTATGTAAAGGTAGAGTTAAGTAATATGTGCTATTTTATTTATGCTGTACAGTGAAGCCACCAAAATTCTTTTCCTTGTTAAAAATCAATTTTAGATGCCCATCTCCATAGCAAAGAGCAATAAGCCTGCCTATGATCCATCGGATCTGAGTTTGTGCCCTAACTTGGATACTAGAAGATGCCAGGTTATCCATTCTGGAGGGAGGATGACATGATTCCTATTTGGTTAGTATTCCAGTGTAAGCAGAGGCTTGCACCAGAAGTCACTGCTGAGGGATGTAGGTTTAGTATCCCAAACCAGTGATGGTAGCCCTTGGCGGGGCATGTGTATAGAAGCTCATGTATCATATGGTGGGTATTAAATACCCCACAGTAATTGAGGTTAAGGTCTATTAGTAATGCCTTGGCTTTCCACATTAATGATGGTTGGCTGCAAGGGGTGGGGGAGTATGATAGTCTGTAGACAGCTGGTGTTCTAGGGGTAAAGAGTCATGGCTGACTGGCTGATGACCCCTCTAGATGGCAGATACCTCCTGTCCTTGTGTTGGGGATACCTAATATGGGGAAATGAACTGGACTCAAGTCTGACTGAGGAATAGAGTTTTCAGCAGATACAGGGCAAAAAGTACCCCCCCACACAAAAAAAAATTCAACTTTCAGTATCTCATAAAGTAGTGGTGTCCCCTGCTGGAAGTAAAATAGTGACTTGTTAGGTGTAATGAGGTACAATGCATTCCCCATTGTGATGTCTGGCTGCTTTTGAGACAGAGCTCTAAAACTGTAATACTCAATGCACTGCATTGCATTACATTTGCTTGATGGAGGAAGGAAACAAAATAGCTAGAATTCCTTTTAAATGAATTAAACCTTCTCCCACCAAAACATTCTTCCTTTCTTCCTCTTTTCTCTAACAGTCTAATGCCCTCTTGAATGATCATGGATTCCATCTCCATTACCCATTTTGATAGCCCAAATTGTAGATCCATAGTCTTCTCCATAAACCAGTACCTACAGGCCAATAAGCATCCTCAATGAGGCTGTAATAAATCTACCACAGGGCACCAAGGTTCATGGCAAAATTATACAAAATCTGCCCCCTCATCACAAAACTCTAGCGAATCTGACAGAGGTATGAAAAGTCCAATATTCATGCAAGAATGTGACATATTTTACCTTATGATGACCCACTAATCTAACATAAAATAATTTTCCTTTAGCTAAAACATAGCATTACCTGTTTTTAAGTAAACAGTACTTATTTACATAATATTACATCACAGAACTGCATTATCAAAAATTGTTTAGAAATGTAGCATTTTTACATTACAATATCTACATGACGTATATCATTCGACAGTCCATAATACTACACCATTTTATAAGAATAGCCATGGGATACAGCACTTTTGTGAAGGATACATTCTATAGTATAAATTATAATCTTTTGTTCAGGTGTGCAGTTCAAGGGAATAACCCATAACTTTCACAACACATATGGTGCCAGCCAGCTGTAGACTCTTTAATGCTAATATATAAAATAAAATGATCAGGATGTTAAATTTAAAGGTGCGTTATAAGCTGTGAAGCTATATAAGTGGAACAGATAACTATGGTCAAAAGACATGCATAGATCAGAGAAGAAATGTATTTCATAGGAGCAGCAGCCTTTCAGATCATGTGATAACCACACGATTCTTGATGGTGAGCCTATACAGATTACAAGCAAAGCGATCTAAAATGCACTTTAAGAAAGTATGTACTGTAGTAAACTGTGTTCGTAAACCTCCAGATGGACCTATACAGTTTTGTTTAATATTAAAACATGCAATTAAATTCCCAGTACTTTTGCCTACCCAAGTAAAAAGTTTTAAAGGCACAACATTGCTTTATTTTTTTTCTGTCACATTTGAAGTTAAAAAGAACCCTACAGTGTAACAAATTTCATCAGGAAATGCACTCATGAGATTCAGTTGTACTTGCCTTTTTACACTGAAAAAAGTGTTTTGAAAATTTTTAGTCTGCCTTCTCATTATAAATGTTTCCACCTAGTTTTTCACTTGCAGTGCTGTCTTTTTGTTGTAGCTGTTCTCTACTCAGATCAACAACCAACACTTGTACATGTTATGGGATGGTTGCCAATCATCAAACAGTGTGCTCTGGCAAAAACAGATAAGTATGTTATGTTGGAGAAAAGTTCTGGCTATCAAACTGGTTTACAAGAAACAGCTGAAGCAAAAATGTAAATGCTGCTTAATGCTGACAAGTTGCTTATGTGAGCTGAAGGGTGCACATATAAGGCCACAATTCCACCATTTCTGGCTGTCGTTAAAACCAAGAGTTCATCAAAGAGTTGCCAAGATGTAACAGATAAAAATGCATGTAACTTAAAGCTCCAAAATAAATGTGTCAAATATATACACAAATACATTTTGTAAAAAGAACAACACACTGCTACTATGCCAACACAATAGAGTGTTTTTGTGCCTATATCATTTCTTCAGCTCTGCAGTGTTTTGCTGTTTCTATTACTATTTAATATTTCATTGTTGCATTTATTAGCCAGTATTAGTCACTTTGCAGTTCCAATTTACCAAAACAGCAACACTAAGAAAAATTGTATATTATAAGAAAAGATATGATACTGAAATCTACCCATTCTAGTAATAAAGAAGGGATATATGGTGTTTGTACACATTACTGGAAGAAGGGCATGTAGGAAGAATGTTACTGAATAAGCAGAGACAAAAGAATGCATGATCTGAGACAGGAAGGGGTGTATTGTATTGGACTGACTTATGGGGAATTCTGCTTCTCAGAAGGTAGTGGATAAGGGGGACACATGGGCTGAGAGACTGGTGATCTTGTCTGCATCATCAGAAAACTAGCTTATTGATCCCTTATATACAGAGTATGTCATCAGTGGGTGAAGAGCTGATTGCAGGGTATCTTCCTTTTTTAATGTGGTTTATTCTGTCTGTTCCCTTTGTATATTATTTAGTTCCTTTCTGCATATTATCTGTGCTGCCCCTGCTCCACACAACTACAACAGTTTCTGCATATCTCTTCACTTCTCTTCCATCACCTGCAGAAAGTCACAGTGCAACCTGAAATGGAGTGCCCACTCAGTTGTCTGTCTTGTCAAACACTATACACTGCAGCCTTTCTTTGTGTGATCTGTTTTGCATTGCACAGATATTTCTCTCTGCACATCAGTGGTCCTGTCTATAACTGCCTGTGAGCAAGTCCCTCTTCAATTATAGATTACAATTAGCAAAGGGATTATGTAATGTGCATACCTTATTTGATGCAGTAAAGTGATTGACTTAAACAGAATTGCACACGGTAACTGATACAAGTGATTAGTGTGTTCTTTTGTATATCGATTACCTCCATGTACAGACTGATATTCACTTTGACTAACAGTTCACAGACTTTAAAAATGCATCATCATCCCCTTTGGGGAGAGTGACATCCCCACATATTATCACATGAATAACAATGTCCTAAGTACACAATCAGTAGTGAGGGATTTGGGCACCCAGGTTGATAGCAACCTAACTTTTGACCACCATGTTGCTTCCATTGTATGGAAAGCTTTCTACATGGCCCACCTCATAAGTAAGGGTATCTCATCCAGGGACAAAGAGGTCATAACATCCCTGTATTCTTCCTTTATAAGGTCAATTATTGAGTACAATGCCTCTTTCGGCATGTACCTCACAAAGCTCATGCAGCAGCTGGAGAGACCACAGAGGTTCCTCACCAGGAGAATCCAGGGCCTCAAACAGCTATCCTACACAGATAGGCTAAAAGACCTATCCTTCTACTCAGTTTCATACAGACTCCTCAGAGGTGACCTCTGTTTGGCATATAAAGCAATCTCAGACCCCGCCTTGATGAGAGACTGCTGCATATCTGCAAGTCAAGTTCCACTCGAGTAACCCGTAAGCGACCTCAACCTGGTCTATGATATCAATAGGACTTAGTGGGGCAGATTTGTGCCCCAGGGACTCCCCCATCTGTGGAATAGACTCCCTCTCCGCATCAAGCAAAGTACCTCATTATCTTTTTTTAAGCGCAACCCGTATAACTGGATGGGAAACAGGAAATACACCCCTGGGATTCCACCTGTGTTCCTGCTGGAGAAGGGCTTTGGGTGCTGACTTGGCTAAACTCTTGGCTAAGCTTATAAGGGCCTCAGGGCCAATAGCCTAGTAACCTCTTATGATCCTATGATAATTGTCTATAGAATGCATTAACACAATATGCTTATATTTATTTGGTCGTTATTTACTGATTTATTTTGTTTCTTACTTGGTTATGTAGATTAACCTGTAGACCTTTTGAGTCATGACGTCTAAAGACACAAACAATACATAGTAAATTACATACAGAAAATTTAGTAATTCAGATTAAACAGAGCAGTCACATATGTAACAGGGGCAAGAATATCTAAAACTCATAACAGGAAAGAGGCAAATATTGCCATTTCCAAAGACTGAGTTTAGACTACCATATGTGCAAACAAAAAGCAACAGAAATACAGAACCATTCATAGCATATTAGGCAAGCAGTGTATTTAGTGAACAACAACAACCCTTGAAATTCACGTGAGAAGATCTTTGGCATATTGCCCAAATTTAGAGATGTTTCAAGCCCTTGCTACCATTAAACATCCTCAGTAAAATAACTGCATTTATCTACACTTGTTTGAAAGTGTAATTGTTTTTTTTTTTTCATGAACTCCCTTTACACTCTCTATACAATAGAGCACTGATTAGAAATGACCTATTTCAGGCTCAGCCCTGCTTGTTCTTCATTTGTCTAATAAGAAAAGGGTGTTACTTCCAGGTAGCCAGTGACTTTATCAAGCCCCAAGGCCTTTTGAAAGTTATGCTGTCCTGATCTTGAGTTTTTGAGGGACACTAACGGTTGGTAACTTTTAACCTTTGTACTGCGGCAATATTCAAGATGTAGGAGCTTGAAGGTGAGGGAGGCAAGTAGTAATATGGCCCTGGCAGCGCTAAACAACCAGTTAACCTTTTGTAATGAAAGGCAATGCTACTGAAATTAATCTGCCAAACAGGAAAATTTACAGATCTTATTAAGGGTCCTTTGCAAACAAAATGTATTCTGAGGCACTCCATAAATATACTACACACATATTAATCAAACATACAGAAACAAAAATTCAATTAATTTAGAATAAAAAAAAAAACAAAATAAATGTAACCATCCTAATAAAAAATATTAATTCCAAAATGGACACAAATCATAAACTACAAAACAGCAACATAACCCTTACTGTTCTACTAAAGGATTATCATAAAATCAAAGAAACGACTAGAAGAAAAAACTGAAAACTTACCCCAGTAATAGACGGTAAAGTGACCACGAGGCAGTCTATTTTCAAAGACAAAAATGCACAATTAATTAATTAACTGTGTGGGTTGGGGGTTAGTGAGTGGACAGAACTCACACATTTCTTTATTCTTGGATCAGTGGCATGGAATTTCTGTGTACTGTGGTCATTCCCCAGAAAAATAAACAGTAGCAAACATCTTAGTAGGCCTCTATAACTGCATGTAGTTTAGTCAATTGCACAACTTACTTTTCATTTGTACTGTGTGAATGCGATATAATGGGATTAGAATGCACAGAACTGAATTTTTAAACTATATTAAAAAAAAGGATATATATCAAGATCTTTATACAACTGTAACTACCGATTCATACAAACTGAAGAAAACATGCAGTAAACAGATTGCCGTTATTTCATTTACTACTGGCTGAGCTGTTGAACCTCTTACTCAGAGTATTACAGAAAACAATAGCATTATAAGGTTTGATCTTAGCCAGAATACAAAAAATAAAACAAAATCTCTTTTTCCCTACTTGTGGATGATAATTATTTATTTAATTATCTGATTAATCGGTTGTATGTTTTTTGTTTTGTGTGCAAGGGGCCTATGATTTCAAAACAGCCCAAAGGTAGTCTTTATTCACCACTGGGCAGCTGCATTTTCTTTGGATGTGGTGTGCTTTCAATGCTGTTTCAATGAATGTGAGTTTCAAGGGCAGAGAAGTTTTAATGCTAAGTCTATTTTCATTGTGAGACAGCATTGCTTTGTTTAGCAGATGTCTATTAGTGTTTGTGCATTGTGCTATAAAATGTAAAACTAAAATCCAAATAATTGTAGAAGTAAAGCAGTATGCACATTAGCGTTTATGGTAAATGGGGCAAAATAGCCAGCTAATGGGACATTGGAATGGCTGCAGGGGGACTGTGGTGCCATATTTTGGTTGTCTGTTCTTCAGTTTGTGTTTGAAAGTTGGTATCCCACAAGTCCATTGAAGTGGGCGGGGTTATGCAATTATATACGCAACTTTTATGTTAATCAGCATACAGATTTGCACCTATTTATCATTTGCCTTGTCCAGATTTTTGATGTTTCCAGGTTGAGCGGTACGGGGTTACCAGAACAGAACACTGATTATAAATTACCTATTTAAGGCTTAGCCCATGTTGTAAAAGACAAATAGATTGAGTACACCATATTGTTAACACAAGACATAACAGTTCCATTATACAAACATGCACCATAGACATTATAGCTGAAATTACAGTTTCTAAAGATATAAACTAATAGCCTGTTGAATCTGAGTGAAATAGAGAAGATGACTATTTACTAGAGACAGAATTAAATTAGAAATACTGCATCCATTGAATGAAAGTGAAACAGTAAACAAAATTAAAAATAAATATGCAAACTTAGATAAACAGAATGCAAGAAGGTCTGATGCTAGATAATTTACAGAACTAGTATTTCAAATCTACAGTCATTGAAGGTTGAATGTCGATCTGTCACCTTGACGTTTGTGAAAATCTACTGCCAATCATTAGCGGACCGGAGTTCCACTGTGGTGACCCCTAACCGGGAAAAGCCGAAACAACAACAACCTAACAGCAAATCCCTCCATACTACATAAATGTGTCTTTATACTAATCTTGATAAAAGGTGATATGACTGATTGTAGAAATGATCAAATAATCATATGCAGAAAGATTCTCCTCAAGATTATTCAGTGGAAATTATAATAAATGCGTGGAAGATAAAGGAAAAAAATAAGAAACAGGACATGATCATGGATGTAAGACAATTTATGTTTCATTGTATCTGATCTGAAATATGTCTTCACTAAACTAAACAAGAAATGGCTTGGACCACAGCTGTAAAAGTGCCAGTGTAAAACAGCCCGCCTACCCCATTGACAAATGTTAAATAAAACTGTAAACACAGAAAGCAGGTTAGAGCCCACTGGGCATTCCTGTTTGCTTGGTTCTCTGGCTACTGAATATGTTATGTGTTTCTAGGGATTTAATAGCATATATTCTCCCTCCCCTGCTTGCCTTAGATCTTGCAAAGTATTTTTGAATTTCCCCTGTGATTTTGAATCCCCTTCCTCATCAAGAAAAGCATCCCACACATTCGCCTTTACATGAAATATTTCCTTTTTACTACCAGTGATCCGTCTCCCCTGTCTTCAAACCCTCTCCAAGTGTTAATGCACATTTTCTTCTTCATTTTTTATCTAAAAGATAAAGATGGATGGGAAGATATCCATGTAATATTTTATCTTTTCATTCATGCATATGCTGTCCTCCTTTCTTCAATGCAATAAAATCAACCTCTGTAGTCTTACTTTCTGTGATTTCTGCAATGGAGTCTGTATCATTTCAGCTGCTCTCCTACTGACTGCCTCAGTTTAGTCAATTAGTGTAGGCCAACGTGGTCTAACAAAAAATAAATAAATAAATCAGTCGATGCTCTCCTCAAGTGAAAATTTGAGGGTGGGTACATCCAAGACAATAGAGTACATCCAAGACAGAGGCTTCTTGATTACATCTCTGCAAACTTGAAGTCTACCAAAACTGAGCATAATACTCTACCATATTCAGGCAAATGTGATGGCTAAGCACTTGGCTAAAACATGTATTTCTCAAATGAGTTCACCACAATCAGGGTTTGCTCTTTCCTCAAAGTGCAGTAATTTGGAGTTAGTAAGTTTGGAGGTATGGTGGATTAAGTCTTCTGCATGAAGGATCGGTGTTACCCTTCTACTGGTGGGAAAAATGCAGTCTGGAATACACGCAAAATGGTTTGACCAATTTGTTTTCAGTGGAATGCCTTGGTTTCATTACTACAGATTTATAGACTGATTGTGCTATGGGATAATATAGTAATATGTTGTAATGAACTGTGAGTAATATTGAATTTGTCAGATGTCAGCAAAGCCTGAGCAGATAAATTTGGTATTATCCATGGTCCGATGTGTCTTACTAAAATTATACTAGGAAATAATAAATAAAATAATTTAAAAAAATTTACAAACTTCCTTGTTAAACCTTTTTCTGGTTTCCCAGATGCTAGCTTACATGGAATCTTTTTGTACCAATGCTCAAGCCAACATGTTATGTGACTTTCTTTTAATATTGTATTTTACACAGTATTTTTCTGTATTTTAGTTTTATTCAGTTTTGAAGAAGCTGCTGTTGTGCCTTCTAGTAGCAGTTTCAGTTTTAACTTAATAAAAGCGCCTATTCTTTTCTTTATTATGTACTTCCTTTGTTTGGTTTTCTATTGGGATGCCTTGCCCGTGGTAATATGAAAAATGATAGTAACTCAAAAGCATTCACAAACAACTGTAATAGGGCCAGAGAACTTTTTCAGTAACCATTAACATGAAAAATGCCATAAGTGTAATGCTACAGTGGACACATCTCTCTAAGTTTAATGTCCAATGGTCCAATGCATAATACTGCACAAAGATTTTCAGTCATAATGTATCTCTACATCCTAGTATCATCAAGCTTCCCTTTTTTGTCTTTTCATATTCCTTGTATCTGTTAAAGTTAATGCCACTGTCATTATCCCCCCCCCCCACCGACTTTGAGATCTTTCATCTCAGGTACTTTCTTCTGGGTTATATTTACAGTTGTTTTATTTTGCATGGTTTTGCGACATATGTAAGTTAACATCCTTCGGGTAATTCCTAAAGCAACATCTGATTATTCGTCATCCTCATGCCTTCCATATCAACTCCCTTTCACAGTGCTATGCTGTGAGCAAACAGATATTCTATTCCTAGAACCGTCCTTAATACTAGTAGAAAGACTAGTTCTAGTGTTAGGTTTTATTGCATCAAAGCAGCAATCAAAGTGTTTGGAGAGTCCTTGACCACAGTAGACAGGGATAATGAGCCAACTGCGACCCAGATGCTTATTTATTTAGTTAACATTTCTTTACTGGGAAAGTCCGACTTGGAACTAAGCCAATTTTTAGCAGAGACCGGGGAGAAACATTCCAGATGCATGTCTTTGTAACGTGGGTGGAAACCGGACAACCTGCAGGAAACCCACACGAACACAAGGAAGATATGCAGACTCCGGACAGAAGGCACCCCCAGCCGAGAATCAAACTGGAGAACCTCTTGCTGTGAGGTGACAATGCAACCGCTGCACCACTACACTGTCCATAATGTTCCACATGTTCCAGCATTGTCTAGTAACTCAGGCATTGAAAGAGCTTGGAAAGAGGATGAAAGTGTGCAACCAATGCCAGCTTACCCACTCTAGTGAATGGAAGTGATCTGGGCCAGTGCAGTGATGGCGCTTACTGGAGAAAGGGGTATATGGCATACAACATACGGACTACAGACTTCTATTTGGCTCTGGCAAGCCACATGTATGCAGGAGCCTTCAATGTCATTGCGAGAGCATGCAAAAGCAGAATGGGGAAATATATAGCAGAGTGTAGCACATGCAAGTCCATGTGCCATCCACATTTGTTTTATTTTGCATGGGACAGGCCAGAAAGCCATGTCTCTTGCACCTGTTGGTCACCAAGGTTGGATTCTCAGCCCTCAGCCTGAAACAAGAAGATATGTCACTGGAAGACAGATTCTCAATAAGACCCCCCTCCCCCCACCAAAGGGGGTTTTATGAGGTGTTAGTACTCAAGGCAAAAGAGATGACTAGGTTGGATGGTATTTCAAAGGCATTATGGTTAAGAACAAAAAAAAAAACATTCTGAGCCTGCTTCATCTACTGTAGTTTCCTATGCTGTGTTACTCAGCCATCTATAATCCTGCCTCCTATGCCAGAAACCCACTCCTGTGTTTATTTACATTTTTTTTAATCTTTGCGTGGGACAATATGAAATGCTTTGTCAAATGTTAAGCTCCATCCACATTCACTACATGATCAACTACTTAGGCCAGCTAGTCAAAAACATCCTGTTAAAGTAATCTGTCTAAGCATCTTATTGCAAGACATCTGGACAAAGCCTTAAATAACGGGGTACAAAGGCCCAAAAATAGGGACAGATTCTAAATATTGCCCTTATAAACTTAGAAAGTTGCTAGAATAACACATTTTAGTTTAGTAGTCATTTTCTGAAGGATATAAACTCTGACATTCAAATGTATGATATTATTCAGTGACTTCAGTCCTCAGTGATTTACCTGAAAACCTTGAATTTTATGAGGAACAGACAAAAAATGTGAAGCAAAAATCTGGACATTCTGTGGAAATTTAGACAGTTGAGAGGTCTGCTGTAATCACCTTCTGACAAATAGAATACTGTGTATTGTTATACTTGCCAGACCTCAAGATACCCTGTGATTCTTTACCACAAAAGTTGTTCTTGACAGCTAGTTGAACAACCAGAATTTGCTAACATAATATGATTAATTCATCTTTGAAACACAGAGCTTGAAAATGGAAAACTACAACCGTTTACAGGCTGATGCAACTTCACCCTGTCACTGCATCAGACCTCTGATGACACATTACATTACCATTAGCACGTGGAATGTCATACATCTCAAGATTCCACCTTTTTGTGCCAGAAGGCGGAAATGTATGCTTGCATAAAATTGTGGTTTAGCTGAACTGTCAGTACCTACTGTAAAAAAGTCCATGGAAAAGTACCAGTGCTGACTTAGAAAACTGAGCCTCGGAAGAGCTTTTCTGTCTGCTGTCTTTAGAAAATAAGGAAAGGCAGATTGCAACATAGTTACTGCTATAATGATAAGGCAGTACTGTGTGAAATGTTTATGTCTGTTGTGGAGACAGAAACCTTTCACACAGTGTTGCTGTGAGAAACATTGCTGCTGTAGTAACATGAGCTGTCTTCAGTACATGGTAGGCAGCAAGGCTGGGTCACATTTACTTGCAGAACCTTCTCCTACAGTAGACATAGCTCTCAACCTTCCATCTCCAAAATGAGGAACACTACCTTTCATAATGTGAAACAAATGGGCAAAATGTGGATCACCTACTAACAGCTTACTAACAAATTCATGTAGGAAGCTCAAAGGACAGTTGAAATGTGATATTTTAATTAGATAATAGTTCTATTAATAAATTTGTAAGATTCAGCTCTAAAATTACTAACACTGCATATGTGACACTTCCTTTCAATGTGGAACATAGAGGAACAGGAATGTTTTAAGACACCAAATGAGGAACGTTCCTCGTAATGAGGTACACTTGAGAGGTGTGACAGTAGACCTTTCATGTCTGTTTAGCACTGCATCATTAGGTAAGAACAGCGCTGTCTGTACTATTGAATTGATTCACTCTGGCCATCGTCTCTGTAACTGATGGGCAGCCAGCAAGCTCTGCTAATTCCAAGTTCTTTGCATTCAGTACAGTTATAGGGCATTACTTTTGTTGCAGTGTTGTCACTGACTCTTTTACTAAAGAGGTCACTGCTGAAATGTTGAGAATACTTTTGTAAGGGTCTGTACAAATTGGAGCTGGAGATAAGAAAGGCAGAAAGCAAACCATCAACCCCCTACGAAAAAAAGTACAAAAGGTTAAACAATTATTTGCTAGTGCTGAATGATGACGCACTTTTGGTGATGGAGCGTGGCAAACGTAGAGGAAGGGAGAGAAAGAAAAGCAGAAAGTGATGCCTGCAGAAATTATAGACGAGGAGCAGGCAAAGAACAGACACATTCTGTAGGAAAAAGCCACTGTGTTACACAGCTGACAAAAAATAAAGAGCACTTTCTCTCTAGTGCACCCTATATCCCGATTTTGCATCAGTGAAGAAAATCTATGATTTATATCAAAGCTGTTATAATTTTGTGTAATGGGAAGTTCTCTTTGCCAGAAAGTGAAGGGATACAGGCAGCTTTCTGAAACAGAAGAGCCTAAAAATATATCTGAGCATTGTGTTTCAGAAAAGACATTTCTGAATTTGCAAAAACAGAGAAAAAATAATTGTGTTTTGTTTAAACTTATTTACTTCCCTTTGCTCCACTCTGTTACAGCCTCAGCTTTGATCATATAATTTGTCAGATGGTGTAATGGGCTTGTCCCTCACATATATGATTTTTTTTTTTTTAATTACGTCAGTTGAACTTTTGATTGCAGTCATTTTGTGAATTTGTTAAATATTTTGTATTGTTATTCCACATCCAAATAAATTTGTCATACAGTATAAAGCAATTTTAATAATATCACCAACAAGCAATGATTTCAACATAACAGTGCTACTTAAATAGTTAATTAACATCCATTGCAGTATTACAGTTTAATATTCAAACTGTGGCATTATTGCATTGCTAAAAAGATCCAAGCATATTATCCTTGTATATGGCTGAATAAAAAATTACTTTTGCTATAATGAAATGCAGTTACTTAACTGCATTATGTAATTTGAAACTAGGGATGCATACATATGACATGAAAAAGTATAGCATATCTAAAGTTACTGCACACAGACACTTGTGCGAGTGTGTGACCAAGTGGTTGCAGCACCTGAAAGGCTTAAACAACAATAGCAGTAACTTCAACCTCTCTAGTTTTCAAATTTTTTGGTTAGTGTGAATGAATGTAACTACAATGCAACAAAAGTCATGCTTTCTGTACTTTACTACACAATCTTTAAAGCCGCAGAACTACATAAAAACTGCAGAGGTTAGCACTCCAGCTAATACTCGCTTGTAGCTGTACCATGTTTCATTTATTCATTCATTTTCTAATGAACGCATTAGATTCATCTGCAAATGCAGAACTGTCTAATACAGTACATGTGTTTTAGGCTATGTACAATGTAAAAAAGCTCCTTTGTTCACTGGATCCCCATTTAAACATTAATCTGCAGAATATCTTCCAAAATTCTGCCTCTTGAGTTGCACAATCTATATAACCTACAGGTCAGTGTCCCCAAATATTGTTTTTCTAAGAAATCTCAAAACCACTGTTTTAAACATTATCTGTTTTTACTAATTATCCATTCTCAACTGATCTCATAGCAATTTCTTCTTTCAGACTATTCTACCTTTAAATATTAGTCACAACAATTTAAAACGCTTAGGTAAACTTTTAAATTATGGCCCTTCAGTTAATGAAGATTTATTCCCTCTGCATCATATTTGAAATGCATTTTCAAACTATTTCTTTGAATATCTACCCAGATATACGTAAATGTGTAGCTGTCATAACAATCCCTAAAAGTGCTTCACCAAACTATCCTTTGAACTTTAGATCATGATTTTGCCTCTCTATTTTAGGTAAGATCTCAGTTAAAATATTTCACTCCCATGCCTACAAATGTGCATCATGAAAGTACTATGAAAGCTGGTTCCGCTTCTTTAGCACAAATGTCAAAAACACGACAAGCCATAATTCCAAAATGCACAAAATGTATAAGGATGAAAAACTAAATTGTAAGAATTTTTTGCGGGACAAGCCCCTCCCATCTTGATGAGGGGGCAAGCTCCCATAACCCCCAAATGCACACACACACACACACACACACACATATATATATATATATATATATATATATATATATATATATATATATATATCAGCCTCACCGTAACACAAACATTTAAAAGGGAGAGATCTCTCAGTAGAAACAAATCACTGTCAATGGACATTCAAAAATCACATTAGCAATGATTTCCCACAGAAAACAGGAATCAATGATCTGCTGTTCAGCATCTTGCTTCCCAGGCACCTGATCGTTAAGGAAAAGAACCCATGGAATCCTCATGGATCCTGACCAATTATATAATCCAAAATATTGACAATTGCTGTCTTCATTGACCTTACCAAAGCTTTTGTCATTGTCAGTGATTCGCTTCTAAAGTTACCCCTAATCATGTCAGATTTCAGTACAGAAGTAAACGAATGTTTCTAAAATTGCCTTCCTCATAGATCATTCATTATTGAAATGAGTCATCACTATCCCTGTCTGCCCCATTATCGTTAGGTTTTCCTCAAGGGTCGGTTCTTGCTGTATTACTGTTTTACCCCGTCTTCATCAGCTCCTTTCCTGCTGGCATACTTCCAATAGTCTGTTATACTGATGACACAATGATACACTGGTTCTGAAAGCTGATTTTGCAGATCTCAGTGTTTCACATTAATGAGTTCTTTGCATAGATGACTGTTAACTTGAGAAAGCACAAACAACTTCAAATAAGCCTAATCCACTTTTTTTTTGCGGTGGTCAAATTTCCCTGTACCCCCCAGTGAGGATCTACCACTCATATCCTCTTTATATTTGATATATATAGATAGATAGATACATAGATAGAAAGATAGATAGATATAATTCTATAATTCTAACCTTGTAGACCATTGGGGAAAATGTTATTTTTTCAGTGCTGGGGCATCTTGCATTGAAAATATATTACATATTAGTAATTATTGAAAAAACAATTTGCCAATTGAAAAAGTTGAGGTTTACACATTCAACCTTCAGATTAGAACTTATTTGATTGTCATTCTTTTATTGTTTTCCCTCCTACTCTGCTATCAAAAGAAAGTTTGAATTAGACCTTAAAAGTTGTACCTTGGATTTCTTAGAAAAGATTTTTAATCATTAGCAATATGCAAAGGCAATGATCTTTGCTATTAGATCCAGACTCATTCTTAATCGCTAATCTATTAATAACCTACTCATGGATGGTACTGATTAAGGAATAACCCTATGAACAGCATCTGAACTCTTTAAATACCAACACATTTAGTTAAGTCATTTCTATCAGCAATTTCATTCCACGTTGCAGGATGGATCATAATGTACCAATTTTATACTAAGTCTTGCAAATATATTAATAAAACAATACAATGCTATCTAATTAAGTGGAATAATGTACATTATAATAAGTAAAAAATATGCAAAATGGACTGGTATTTTAATTATGTACAACAAAAACAATGAAAAAAAACATACAAAACAGGAGATAGTTAAAAATGTCCATGAGAAACTGTCCAAAGTTTAAAAGCAGAGCATTAATAATGCATTTAGCAAGATGGTCCATCAAAATTTAGTGCCACTTCACTAACTAATCGCTAGATGGTCCATCAAAATTCAGTGCCACTTCACTAACTAATCGCTAGATGGTCCATCAAAATTCAGTGCCACTTCACTAACTAATTGCTAGATGGTCCATCAAAATTCAGTGCCACTTCACTAACTAATCGCTAGATGGTCCATCAAAATTAAGTGGCACTTCACTAACTAATCGCTAGATGGTCCATTAAAATTCAGTGCCACTTCACTAACTAATCACTAGATGGTCCATCAAAATTAAGTGTCACTTCACTAACTTACCTAATGGGCCAGCCCATTGCATGCACCGATCTCAACAGTCACTTAAGCAGATGAGTAAACGATAGCAGGTTCAGATTTTTCCATTCCAATGTCTTTTAGGTCCTTATAGTAGTAGATAGCTCAGAAATCCACATATTTATAAGGTGTTCCTTTGTTGCACCATCATAGGATGGACAGCTGGAAAAAAGACATCCTTTCCACAAGGCATATCAGCCAATAACCACTGGTGAGTTATCAGAGATAGCTGATCTCACAGTCCAAAAAATATTGTCCAGACCAAACATTTATGAAACACTGAAACTTCATCTGAGCCATATACACTAGAAACATTAAATACCACTATGTAACTCTTAATCTGAGAACTAGTACTCTTCAAAAGAAAAAAAAATAGTTTTCTCATATATCTTTGTCCAGCTGTTAAGATTAATAACTCTGCAAATGAGTTATTTATACCTCAGCAGACCCACCCATTGACTTGTACACTGCTGTCAAGTGTGTGTGTGTGTGTGTGTGTGTGTGTGTGTGTGTGTGTGTGTGTGTGTGTGTGTGTGTGTGTGTGTGTGTGTGTGTGTGTGTGTTGAGCTGAGGATTTGATGCCATCATGTAATCCCTGATACTTCTCAGGTGGTCTGTGCTATATCTGTCTAGGGTGAAGCCTACTTGTGTAGGTAAAATTACATCAAGGAGAAAATTCTTAATTCTTTCAGAGAGTATTTTTGCATATAGTTTAATGTGACTACAAAGTAAGGAAATTACTATATTCTATAACTCGTTGTATCTTTTGGAATTATTGTTATATTCAATGTAAACAATGATGGATCTTTCTAATATTAGTACACTCTTGCATCCACACCTCATTCTGTAGGAAGATAAAAAAAAGATAAACTAACATTAACTTCAAACCTATATCATGTGACATCATATCATAGTCGTAAATACTTCCAGCGTTTGGAATAGCAGCTCTCATTTCTCTCTCAGATGACAGAAAGACCCAAAGCCTATGTTCCAACGCATAACTTCTGTTGTGTTGCAGTTTAATGCATTCCTTCACTCAGGTCCAATAGCCATCTAACACCTTTAGTGTCTCATATTTTGCCCATGTGAGGAGCTTCCCTATTCTGATTATGGGTCAGCCAAATAAGGGAATGGTCAGTCCCCACATCTCATCTTGTCTTAGGACCTTATAAAGTCTTTTCATAGCATGTGTTACACCTATTAGGTTGGTCCTACCATACAAAAGGAGAAGAGAGTTGATACCATCTAATGGCACACTGAATGCCCACATTGAGCATCTAGGCCTTGAGATTTGCCCATATGCGTAACTGCACATGATTAGAGTATGAGAATGCAGCACAAATGTTATGGAATAACAGCTAATGTTTCATTTGCTCATATAATTTGTTAGACTTAACAAGCTGATATAAAAGCAAATGCTTAGGTGTAGGTGCACTATTCAGGAGTGCCCAACCCTCCATTTGGCCCGATAATTTGCATTGCAAGTAGGGGACCCTGCTCCTTCTCTTATCATCCCATATAAACAGTCTAAGCAATGTATAATTAGCAGCAATATATTCATTAAGGGAGTTGCAGTATATGCACGTATGTAAAATAAGTGAGGGGCTGCAACAATTTAACTGTTGCTAACCTGCCAGCCATGAGGGGAAGCCTAAACATTTCTTTCCTGTGTAGACATTGTGGTGCGCTGCTAACATGGCCATAAGCATTTTTAGATTCAATAAGAACTGCTGAGCAGCGAGCCCTCCAACACAGAAACTTCCATAGCATGCAAATCATCTCAAAAGCAGGTGAATCTCATGCAAATGAGACAGGTAGAGGGATCTAGTAAGCAGATAGGCAGCTGTGCAGACCCAGTGTCAGTGTCCATAGTGTACATGGAAAATTTCTATGTACAGGAATATAGACAGACAAAAAGGCTGTAAAAATGTAGCTAGATGGGTAAAAATGGCATAGCACATATAGATATGAGTGAAACTATCCTATGTGTGTCTGACAAGTTAAAGGAAATAAGTTAAATTAAATTTATTTTTATTTTAATAATCTGAGCATGTTTGTGAGACATGCCACAGTGTGCAAACATGCTTTATATAAAAAAACAAAAAAAAACAAATGGCAAAAACAAAATTAATATTATGTGACAGAAATGTATTACAGGACTCTGTGTGGAGTATCTGCAATGGTGCATTCATGTTGTTGCTAATGTGGTAGGGATTTGAAGCATATAGTTTCCAGGCTGTGAGCATGGATCCCCATGCAAATGAGGTGGAGTTACTGAATAGCACAAAGGGGTAATCGTGTCCACATATCCCCTTCATGTAGGCAGAGAACCATGTTGTTGTTTACAGAGGAGGTAGCTGACATCAGGGAATGGTGTGTTCAATGACTTCTAAGCTTATTTCAGCCTGTTTGTGCAGCACGCCTCAGTGTTCAGTGTATCCTTGCGAGGGGGGGGGTGCAGTCACTTCTAAGCTTTGATTAGCTAAGCGGAGCAAGTTTCAGCATGTTTGTGTGGCGGGCCGCCACGCTGAGCATGGAAGTCTGCGAGGGTGTGTACACCAGCTGTTAAGCTTTGTTTACCTACAGGGCGTGCATTTGTGCGGTGTGGCACAGTGCTGATTGTATCTTAAAGCCAGTGACATATTAATTAATTTTGACCTCTGTTTAACTTAAACTAGGGCTGTTGAATGATGTTAATGATATACTAGGCAGGTGGAATGCATCATAGTTAGCCAATCACGCAGTCAACACCTACAGCAGAGCACTATAAAGTATGCAGACACCCTACAATCTGATTTCCCCCCATACTCTGCAATATTGGAGTACAGACTTGGGAATTTTAACTGACAGGGTGCTAGGAGCTGCTGCTGCTCTGCTACATCTGTATGTGCTAGAGGCTGAGGTCAGTGATGATGCTGCAGCTGACAACAGGCCTAGACTGAGAAGAAGAAGAGTGTTCAGGCCCAGAATAATCTTCCAAGGGCTACATGAGCTGGAGATTGTAGAGCACTACAGGGTGGACAGGGACATACTACAAGATATCACTGAGCTCTGCCACCATCAACCCAGACCCAGAGCCAGCAGAGGGGAACCCATCCCAGTGGAAACAAAGGTATGTGCAGCCCTTAGGATACTAGCTACAGGTACTTTCCAAAGACCAACTGGGGACATGTGGGGGTCTCACAGGCATTTGCTTCCAGGGTACTCCACCAGTTCCTGGATGCCATGCTACTACATGCCAGTGAGCACATTTCTTTTCCCCTCACCCCTGAGGCGAAGGCCAGCAATATGCAACACTTCTACCATGTAGCACACTACCCTGAAGTACTGGGTGCCATAGATTGCACTCATGTGCACATCAGGTCACCACCCAGTGTGGAGGATGGAATCTACGTCAACCGCAAGGGAGAGCACTCCAACTTCCAGGTCGTGTGCAATGCCCAGGGCATTATCATGAATGTGTGTGCTGGCAGCCCAGGTAATTATCATGACTCCCATCTCTGGCTTGCATCACAGCTGTACCAGATGTTTGCTAGGAGGGACATCCCACATGGCCATTTACTGGGGGATGCTGTCAACACACTGGAACAGTGGATGAAGACACTCATCAGAAATGCCCACCCACTCACTGAACAATGTCATAATGAGGCGTGCACACACACACACACACACACACACACACACACACACACACACACACACACACACACACACACACACACACATAAACTAGGAATATCATAGAGCATGTGTTTGGGCTTCTGAAGTCATGGTTTTGGTACTTCAATATATCTGGTGGAGCCCTGCAGTACCCTCCAGCCACATTTGCCCATATGTTCACAGTATGTGCCATACTACATAATATGATCCTGTGGAAACAGCTGCAGCAGGATCAGCAAAGGGAAGGGATACATAGCTCCCCACCAGTGCCTAGGTCACCATAGCCACATTCACAGGAGGACTCAGAGGAGGACCCCCCCCCCAATGATGTCCCTGTAGGCAGACGTAGACATGCCCAGTACAACCTGGCTTTGGCTAAGGGACAACACATAACACATTCACTGACAACCTAGGGCCCTAGGAACTGACACCTTACTTCTACTGACATACATATAGTAAAATTATCCATGTATTGGCTGTGTACTGCTTGCATCACACAAAGTCAGCCCTGAACTACAGTCCTGTCAGCTCCTGCATTCGCAAGGTAGGTCTCTATCCTACACACTCCTTGTAAGGACTACTATACTATGGTATCATATGTATGGATCTGCTGCATTTATGCAAGGAAATATAGTGGGCTATGTGGACAGAAGTAGCATCCACATGAGACTACAGGTACCCAGTCCAATAGCATGTGTTCCCTAATAATCACTAGGCCTCATGGTTAGAATATGCACTACATCAGTCAAGGGAGATGTGGTCACATGATATTTGGACTACTGTCTATTCCAGCAGATCATGTGCTGTTGTTCCCCCACCCCTAACACAGCAGTGTTCCCATATAACTGCTTTAACAGTAAATCAGCAATGGTATATCAGCAGACCAGGCAATCTCAGGGCTGTAACATAGAACTCAATCACATATTGTATGTCACACGTAACACAGGAATAACAAAGTACATATGATATTTATGCTGTTGATTGTGTGATGAATGACTCCACTGTGTCTGGCAGCCTGTGTGGCTCAGTGGACTAGGGAAGTTAGCATGGGTGATGGTATTGCTGCTTCTAATCTGGAAGTAGGCACATCTTTTGCATGTGAGGCATTATTATGTTGGTGTGTTCACAGACTGTGAGTCTGTGTGTGGTGTAACATTATGAACCTCAGTCACATATTAAGTACAGCAGACAGCTGAGGAATGCCGTGGACATTTTGAGTGGCATGCAGTACTGCAGAAACAGGGACAGATGTCAATGTCTGTAACATACCTTTCAACCTCTTAGTGCAAGAAATCTGTTCAAAGCCTGACAAAATGGGGGAACAAAGGCTCACAAATAGGGGCATATGTTAAATACTGCTCTCATAAATGTAAACAGTTACTAAAATAACAGGGTCTGTTTCGACAGGCATTTTTCTAAAGGATTTGAAGTCAAACACTCAAATGTATGTCACTGTTTAGTGATTTCAGTTCTAAGTTCATCCAAGTGATTTGCCAGAAAAACACAAATTTTATGAGGAACAGACCAAAACTATGAACTAAAACTCTGGGCATTCTGAGAAACTCTAGACAGTTGAGAGGTGTAGTCTGTAATGCACAAAATCCCAGACTGGAGTACAGGTAGGTCTGGCCTGGAGTCACTTTATAAGTACTGACAGTCATACTGGGCATGCCCAAACAGTTAAAATGAGCGCAATTCTTTAAAATAAGCGCAGTCCTGTTGCCCCATCATCAGACTGATCTGTTATGTACAGATAGGTCTATACATACAGACATATATGTATACATATCAGTCTGTCACTACCTCTCTCTCACATACATAGTATTTATATCGCTATGTAGTGTCGAATAGATATATACCGATATATATAGTTATAGATATCACAATGATACATAAAGTCTACCCATAGATCTACATGGCACATATACATATCATACGCTCACAGAGCTACATTTATATATACATCCCTGTTAATTACATAAATATGTGTATGGATGTCAGTATTGTCCTATATACCCTAATAATGGTGAGTAAATCTGCACTGTCACACATCCGTACTATTGTTCAAAGGATCCAAAGTAAGGGTGCAACAGTACATAATCCAATTACCTACAGACTCCTGTGCCTGCTGGATGTCATCATGAAGAGACGCAGGTGAGCAGGTGGTGTAAAGTATAATGTTGTCAGTGCATGTGTGGACAGGGCACATTGTTCCTGCTCACAGGTTTGCCTATTTAATTGCAAGCAGCCACATATGGCCATACTGGTAAATGACACACATAGCTAGGATAACAGTTATCCCACTGCTAGGATACTAGATGCAGATAACAGTACGAAGCAATATCACTCTGCAGACCACAGGTGCTGTTCAACACAAGCTAAGTTTATGTAATGCACAAGTACTGTGTCTGCAATCACATATGCAACAGACTCAACCTGTGGCATGTGCAATAACTACTGTGATCTATAGTCAATAAGACTAGATAGGTATGGGTTCTAATCTCACTCCAGGCTACTTGGTGTGTGTGTGTGTGTGTGTGTGTGTGTGTGTGTGTGTGTGTGTGTGTGTGTGTGTGTGTGTGTGTGTGTGTGTGTGTGTGTGTGTGTACCCCTGCAAAACAAATGCTATGTCCTCGTGGGCTATCCACCTGTAATGGTTATGTACCTTTTGGCCCTGTAACTTGCTGCTGGCTTCCACACTGCCCTCTTCTAGAAGGCCTGAGGATATCATCCACCTTAAGACTACCAGCTGACAGTGCAGTATCAAGACTTAAGCTGTGGTGTGTGCAATAAATACTGTGAGCTATAGTGTGTAAGACTAGGGAGGTAGGGGTTCTAATCTCACTCCAGGCTTCTTGGTGTGTGTGAGTGTCTCAATAGCATAAATATGATCATCTTGGTAACATAGAAATAGGTATAGTTTTGCAGTATTTTATTTGTAGCATGTGATCTGGCCCCCCAAATAACTGACCACAACAAGGCCTGCTGATGTCAGCAAGCATAATATGTCCTGAACTGATAGTACTAGCAGATATGAGGTGTGTTCTGTGCATCACATACTGTGATCTGTAGTGTGTACCATTAGGTAAGTGTTCTCGGCTACATACAGCCAGCTTGCACTACATGTGTGCCTTGGCATGTCCTGTACACAGTAATTGGAAGTGTTGCTAACCTTAATGTAGCCATGTTTGTATGTGAGCCTTTTATAGTATTGTACATCATGTTACAGAACCATAGGATGTTTAAACTTCACTGGCATAATGGCCATACAGCCCTCACAATCATATACATCTTTATACCCCTAGTTACAGGATCAGCACATATTGCCCCTGTCCAAGAGGGATGCAGGCAGACCACCTGTGTTGAAATAATGGTCTCCAGCCAATCATACAGATGGCATGTGGTGAGGTGCTCTGTGTGCCATTAGTCAGGGTTCTGTTTCAAGGGTGTGTTTAAGTCTA
The DNA here is from genome assembly GCF_019279795.1 of Protopterus annectens. NCBI lineage: Eukaryota > Metazoa > Chordata > Ceratodontiformes > Protopteridae > Protopterus > Protopterus annectens. The sequence goes on from NC_056750.1 coordinate 205,506,605, forward strand.
CTAGACAAATCTCTCCCACAAGCATGTAGTACCAATGTCACATAAGAAGCTAATGTTCTTACAGTGAGTTATCCATCTACTATGCCTCCTACACATAGGCAGCATATGCAATCAAGCAGGGTCACACACTGTCCTGTATGCAAGGCACAGGTCACCTCTGAGTAATCAATATGCCACAGGTGACAATTGCACTCATTGCAGACTATCCTCATTGAACACATACTGGAGACATGAAGGGACCTTGAGAGGGACCATACTGTTGTGTGCAACTGCTAGTACTGCTTGGAAAGGTAGATCACCAAATGGTCATTGCACTCAGACATTGGCACATTGGCATGCTGAGGGAAGAGTACTTGGAGGTTATGAGCATGTCACTTACAGGTGACTGTGGCCTCAGCTATTATATATGATTCCTGCCATACCACCGTAGAGACAGGGTGATCTGAGGCACATTAGGTGCAAACCTGTGTGGCCAGGTCTGTGTGCCCAGTTCATTCACCTCTGAGTATATGTACATCACATGTTGTGACTGATGTGCTACTTATTAGGTACATAAGTCTAACTGATGGAACTGATACTACATATATATATATTTGCATGGAGTTTAGGGCCATTACTATGTCAACAAGCATGTGTTCACAATACCCTCTTGCAGGATTGTGACATACAACAGAGACTTTATGAGTCTTCACACTTTACAGGTATCAGCCAACATTGTTAGCCACAGTCTGTCAGCAGTCGCAAGTATTGTGGCTGAATGGATTCCAATCAGTAGAGGACCCAAGACTGTGTACTGCTGATCACTGCTGCTGTCAGATCAGCTATTGGAGGCAGATGTCCCTATGTTGTGTATGTGTGCCACCAATTGGCCACTTAGTGGCTCCTACAATGATAGTATCATGGATGCCTAAGTGGGTGCTTTGTAAATGTTGCCTGAGCAGAGAATATAGTCAGACAGCTTGGCTGAGTCTAGGGGGTTTCTATGCCCTGATGTTCCCTCACCCAGATCCATGGTGACTGCCTCAGAAATGTCCATTGCGTGTAACAGTAAAACTCGCCTTGTAACACATCCAAACTGTGTACAGTCAACTGTGTGTAGAACACATATATGTGTGCTGATCAGCTCCATGATGGTCACCTCTACAGCCATACAGATATGGATACTCCGACAAAGAGGTGTATAGTTATGTCTGTCAGTGGATGCACCACCTTTGTGCAAGGGTATAACAGTTGCCATTGTCCACTCAATTGGTGCGCAGCCAATAGTGTCGGTATGATTGAAAGAGGGTTCAAATGGTGTTAGTAATCCTTGTCAGATCATATGTGAGATGCAGCCTGGAATGTTAGCATGTGCAATAGATGCTGTGCATCTTCCAATGAGAGGCCAGTTATGAACTGCTCTGTAAATATGAAAGTTATGGGACAGGTTGTAGGAATGTCATGTGTCACATTTGGTAAGGACAAGGGAGTGTAGTTGACATAGACAGTGTGGGTGTACAGGTTAGGTGCAAGTCCAGCCCCATCATATGTGGCATCATGACTAATGAGGTCACTGACAATCTGGGCCTGTCCTTTGAAGTCACACATGTAACTACACTGTGCGTTGTGAATCTGCTTTGCGTGGGTGGCTACTTTTGTCACTTACCGTGTCTACTCAACATCACAACAACACTATGTGCTTCTTTTAGCTGAGGAGGTTGCCTCCATGTTATGGGGGGCACCCTCATTCCAACGGTCACACAGCACTGTCCACCTGTTATTGTACAGCCTGCTAATGGCAGTTGTCCATCAGCCAGGTTTGTTGAGCCATGATGAGTCTGTGTCCCTCCTGTCACATACAGCTGAGTTCATGCCGTTGTAATGCTGCTGACAATGCATGGGTGTAGAACTCTGCATACTTGCCTGTCCCATCTGAAGGAGGAGGAGCAGTCATGCCTTGTCAGCCATACCACAGGAGGTAATAAATGACTGCCTTGACATTGAACCTTGACACTGAACCCACAGACATCGCCAATATCCTGGCAGACAGGTTCAGTGCAAACTTCTCCACCCCACCCCAAAAGAGCAAGTATCTATCCCGGCAGAGGGCTGCCTCCCAAACATCTCTGATGCTCAGGTGAAGGCTGCCCTCTCCAAAGCAAAAAACACTGCTTCCATGGGACCAGATGGCTTCCCAGGTTGCGTCCTACATGAGCTCCAAGAGGAACTAATCCCTCAAATAAAACAGCTATACAATCTCAGCCTCACTACAGGATATGTGCCCACAGAATGGCGTACAGCAACAGTGGTCCCCACTCCACAAAGGTGGAGCCTCTACGGACCCTGGAAACTATCGCCCCATAAGCCTGACTAGCTTAGTCTGCAAGGCTATGGAGAAGATCATCATGGAGCTCATAAACAAAGACATTGGGGACCTACAGACACTAGATCCTACCCAGTTCGGCTTTGTCAAGGGCAGATCTTGCCTTTTGAACCTGGTTGACTTCTTCGAAACAGTCACCAAAGCCATAGATGAAGGGAAGGTAGTCCACACAGCCTATCTGGACCTTGCAAAGGCATTTGACACAATACCCCACTCGGGCATCATAGATAAGCTATCCAGCTTAAATATAAACCCCTATGTCACAAGATGGGTCACAAACTGGCTCAAAGACAGAACCCACAGAGTGAGAGTTGCTGGAGCCATGTCAGACTCGAAACCGGTCACAAGTGCCATCCCACAGGGTTCTGTCCTGGGACCACTCTTGTTCGGTATATACTTTTCCGAGATACAGGCAAACGTGGAAGGACTATGGCTCACCAAGTTTGCAGACGACTGCAAACTGGCCATAATCGACTCTCCAGCTGACACAAACATCCTTCAAAAAGGTCTCACAGTGACAGATAACTGGTGCCAGCACCATGGTTTAAAGCTAAATGCCAAAAAATGTATAGTCATACCCTTTGGCAAATCAATGTGCCCACAAATTACCACATAGGCGGAAACCCATTAAGTACAGAGAAAGTTATTAGGGACCTGGGGACCCAAGTTGATAGCAATCTCTCCTTTGAAAACCACATTGCCAAAGTGGTTAGAAAGACCTTCTATATAGCCCACCTCATCACGAAGGGTTTCACATCTAGATCAAGAGAGGTAATCGTGCCCCTTTATTCATCCCTCATCAGGCCCATCATAGAATACAATGCCCCTTTTGGGATGTACCTTACCCGACACCTGCAGCAATTAGAGAGACCCCAAAAATATCTCACCAAGAGGATCAAGGGTCTCAAACAGATGCCATATGCTGCTCGGTTAAAAAAACTCCACCTCTACTCAGTTGCATACTGCCTACTTCGAGGCGATCTATGCCCGACATACAAAGTTATGTCAAATCCGGAATTAATGGACATGCTCCACCTCAGTAAATCTAAATCCCTTAGAGCCACACACTCAAGGGACTTGAACCTCAGCACAGAAATAAATAGAAATTGCTGGAGGGACAGGTTCATAACCCAGAGGCTCCCTTCGCTCTGGAATAGAATTCCAGTTCATGTGAGGCAGAGCACCTCACTGAATCTCTTCAAGAAGAATCTCGATAGGTGGATGGGGGATCGTAGGTTTGTCCCAGGGATTACTCCTGTGTCACTATTAGACAGAGGCACAGTAAACTAAACCTTAAAAAGGGCACAGTATACTCAAATCAAGGAGTGGCGTAAGCCATACAGAATCGGGCTAGGCTTATAATTGCCCCAGGGCAGATAGCCTAGTATGAACCTATGAACCTATAACCTATGAACCTATATATGTCTGTACTGTCTGCAGGGAGGAGGACGTGCCAGTAGTTCTAAGGAGAATGATCTGTGGCCGGATCCCACCAGGAGAACCTCACATTGGGAGGGCTGTACTGGTCACCCATAGGAGGACCTCACATTGGGAGGGCTGTACTGGTCACCCATATTGGTAAACACATGATGCAATATGTTGGTTCCCTGTGTGGGGATGTCACTGCACTGCTGCAGGGCATTGTGGGTAAGGACCTGGACCATCCTTTGGGCAAGTGAGCCGCAGTATGACTAAGCAGCACAGTGTGTACACATTACACTTTCCTAATGTGTTTGCCTGTACTCTGTACAGACACCTTGCATGACTCTTTTCCTGCAACATGCTGGAAGTAACTGCAACACTTACTTGCACTGAGAACAGCTAGCAGGTAGTGCCAAGCGGTGTCTCCAGATCTCGAGTCATGTCACCTGAAATGCCATGATAGGAGTTAGCATGGATATGAGCACTGACACTGTCATACACCTAGTGACACTGGACCAAACACTGTTACTTTTTCTCAAGGCCAGATCATGCCTACCAACTGTAACGGGTGGAGCCCACTGACTGTTATACTATGCAATAGATATCAAACATATGTCTCACTCCACCAACTATGGCCTGGCAAGGTATATGACAATATTAGGCCAGCAGGCCTTGCTGGAATCTGTGCAAGTCATGTACAGTGTGTTATGTCAGCTGATGGATAGGTAAGTGTCTGACAGTCATACTCTGGGAAGATAGCAGTGGGAGACCCATGCTGCAATGACACCAGCTACCAGTGGGGTTCACTATCCTCTATTATTGGTGTACTCCATCTACCTATTCTCTCACTGCAGTCACAGCCACTGTCATTGACCTCTGACTGAGTACATTAGCAGGTGATTGCATATTGGTAGCTGTCACAGACTCCCACACAGAACCAACAGGTATCCAGGATGGCCTAAGACACAGTCAGTTGTACTTAGAGCCACTGACAAAGACTAACTGCCAATGACTGCACAATACTGTCCTGTGGGATATCATCCACCCCTGTAAAATATTGTAGTGTCTGCACACTGCACACAGATGAGCCATGACACATGCAGTTATGGACACAGAGAGTAATGTAGCCTTTGACTCTCACTGGTTGACATGATGTGCGGATGCATTCACTGTTGTATACCCTACACCTACAGGTTTGGGATGTAAATCCCAGACTCTCACTGCTATGCTGAATGTGGCAGTCATCACAGGTATCACTGTGGGCAATGGCACCCTTGCCATGTCACTACACAGGTATATTGTACAATTGAAGCAGCCACACAGATTCCATGGTACAACAATACACAGCGTAGATAACATGTCCTGAGAAGTCTGTGTCATGATCATGCACGTGTAGTCTGTCTTCTAAATGCTTTGGAGGGTATGTGTCTGGCTTCATACAGGGAGGTGTCAGATGCCACTGTGTACCTCCCATATATCCATGACATGACTAACACATGTCTACATCATTGTGGTATACATAGTACATGCTGGGCAGACAGGTTTGTAAAACAAACAGTATGCCATACATGAAACAGGCCCCTCATGCATGTGAAGCACACATTTGCTGTGACACTTCATGTGCATGTTCCACAAATGGGATGCAGAACACAACAATCATAATGGTGCTGGGCAACTGTCTGTACTGGACACATGATATTTGTAGATGGGTCATCTCCATCACCACAGCTTGTGGATGCATGAGTTCCCAAAACCCTGGCGACACTTACCAAGGGAAGCAGACTTGTTCACAGATTAGGGATGTACAAGTATACTGAATGCTGCCATTGTCTTTGTTAGCCTGTTATACACATATGAACCTATGGAGCCATGCACTAATTATGCTGTACCTTGCTGAAGAAATATTTCTGCTGTGCTTTCATGCCATCCTCTGCTGCTTTACTGGCACTGTGTATCCAAAGGTTACCCCAACAGACTCCTGAAACAGAAACAGCCCCATGACACACCTGTCATCATGTAACTATACAGCCATTATATCATCCAACATAAGGCACACAAACGTATGTGGCATACTTGTGACAAATGCCAGCATACAGTATCTGTCGTTAACCACTACAAGTGGCATGACAAAACAACACTGCATTACACAAGTGCATGTTAACTAATATAGTCACACTTTGCAACAGAAACATAGCTTCATTTCCCTGCATTGATAGCAAGGATGACAGGCATGTGTCACAGGTATAATCACTTGCACAGGGTGTTGTGAGGGGTGCAGGAAGTCTAGGCTGACCCAAATGGTTGACAGCATTTGTGAGAGTCAGGAAGGGAAGCAGGTACGATGGACCATGGAAAGGTGCCATGTGTGTCTGTAGGAGACCTTATTTTGACAGTGGTGTGTGAGTGTGTTCATGTACACAGTCAAGCTCAGTACTAGCCCTACATGTATGTATGTTGGACTTCTTTGGACTATAATGGTAGAGTTGACAGTTCACCACCTCCGGCGCCAAACACAGGAACTGGCTCTGCCAGCAGTTGCACTGGCATCTCCATGCCCAAGGTCAGAAGGAGTGCTAGTACCTGACAGTAACTGCTGTCTTCTGGGACCGTGTCCCCCACAGGAATGCCCAGGACCCTGAGCCCATGGCCTGCCACGTCATGGTGTGGACAGCACACTCCCCTCTGTAGCTCTGAATGTACTGCCACTATGGGAGCATGATTGTGCACAACCATGTGGACTCTCAGCAGATGGATTCACTGACCTATGTCCATGAGTCTGACGCTCATCTCCATCCACACATTCCAGCACAGACAATGTGTCATCCAAGACAGACACTGTCTCAGCCCACCTTCTGACAACTGTATCAGTCAACTGGTCCAAGGTGTTTCCAATGCGGTGGAGGCAGTCGCGAATGTCAGACTTTGCTGCATCCATAACCCTACGCAAATGTCTGGTGATCCATTCAGTACATGGCTGTGCCTCCTTGATGGCCCAAAACATTCACCATGTGACCCATGATGTGATACCTGCAACAGGTGGTGGGCAGGCCTTCTACAAGCACCTCTGTCAATCTGCCTGTGTGGGACCTTGTCAGCTCTCTGGCTATGGATAGTGTCTACACTCATTGGAACCAGAGTTGTCACACTTTCTTGTTCAATGTCCCCACCTTCTGACTGTCCAATATCTGTGGCCTCCAGACACTTGGTATGTGTGGGCATACTGACTGTGCAGTGACAATGGAGGCAGAAGAGGGATGTCTACTTCTGGGATAGATTCCAGATTCATCCCCAACACCTCCAGCTGTGCCTCACTGTGGCCCCTATCATCATCAGAATCTAAAGAGACACTGACATCAGGTTGTGTAGGGGACAGAGACCAAACCTGCCCCCAGTCACCTATGATAAGAAAGAAAAAAGTGGTACATGAATACCTGCACTATTGTGTATCAAAAGTCCTCCCCAATACTCAAAATAACAAAGACCCACAACTGGATTAGCAGACAAATTTTTCCTCTCCACCTTCCTCTAAAATAGACTTCCTCAGAACAAAATAGACATTCAACTCAAGACCTTTATAACAATCAGTTCAAGTAAATCAAGTAAAACATGACCTGTACAATCTACCTTTAATTAAGCAATATGACAACATACTTGATAAAACAACACATAAAAACAAAGTACACCTATCTTAAATATATTGAAATACATGTTTCACTGCCTAATTTAATGTCCTTTCAATCTTTTGTGTCTTAAAAGGCATTTTAGAGTAAATGCCTCATTTAAACCAGACGGCTTATCTTTTCTTAACTGTCACTGCCAAAGTGTTTCTATTTGTTCAACTACACTCCTGTGATCACCCCCTCTAAGATGCTTATGCTCTTGTTCCAGAATGAAAAATAAAAACATTTTACCCTGTTTACACACAGCATTATGTTTAAATAGGACATTATTCTGGCCCTTAAATTTATTAGAATATAAATTTTCCTTAAAAAAACAGTGTCATGCTTACCAGGAGCTGGACCATGGCCATGGACAATACTTGATGGACCTGTGAAAAGTTGAGGGTGAGATAATGTCAGTTTCAATGCATGTTGCAGCATGACAAGGTAATACATCTATATAGCTCACATTTACAGTACCTACTGTGTTACTTGCATTGGCCACACTCTGAGTATGAGAGTACAATGGAGGTAAACACCCTCAAAAGAACTAAGACCTGACAACCATGTAAAAGTATGTACAGCCTGACACACTGACTATTATAATGCTGATCACAGTAAGCCTACCTGCATGTTGTGGAAACTCTGGCACCCACCTCCACAATGTATGGCATGATGGATGTTTGGGAGCTGTCGTGTGTGCCTAGGTTCACCAGGAATTCCTCAGTGACCATGACTGGTTGTTCCACTGCAGGCCTTCTACTGGTGACAGCACGATCCCTGGCTACATCTGCTGCCCTTCATTGTGCAGCATTGATAATGTTCATTGCAGGGTGTCGAACCTGCTCATATGTCCTGCCCTGATGGCCTGTGCCATTCACATCACGGACAAGGTCTGCCCACAATGCACCCTTCCGTTCCCTGTTTTGTCTCCCTCTGGACAGTAGGATGTGATGATGTTGCTTTAGTCCTTGCAGTATAATTTAATTTTCTGCATCAGAGAAGGGTGCATGGCATCTACGATACATGATTCCTGAAAGACAACAAAAGTGGAACACATCACAGGATCACATAAGTGGAAGTACGTTATGTAGAGATACAGCAAGGACAAAATGGCTGGCACTATCCACTGCTTGCTCACACATATCATACTCCACAGTGTTCAAACATACTATGTGTGTGGATACAACTGAGATAGTAGCAATAGTTAGGTATTCATGTATGTGCCATGACAGATACTGCTGTATGATCATACACCCAACACTCAGGTATACTGTGGTGTGTCCCATATGGCCAATCCCCTGATAATACATCATAGGAACAGTGCCACATATTAGCAGTGTACTATTACAACCACTATAAAGGGACAGTCCAATGAGACCAGTGTGCAACAATGACAAAAGACATTGCATCCTTGATGTATACTACATCCTGTGTAGGTGTAAGACAGCAGGAGATCAATGACATGTCATTATCACAGGTCTACGACAGGCTTAATGCTATATTCCATATTTCCAGTACGTCTATTCACCAATCTGCATCCTGTAGTACACAAAATCAGTTACATACCCGATGGAGTGCAATACTCCTCTGTTCATATGTGGTGATAGTAAAGTGTTCACAAAGGCGTGTTCTGTGTGAAGAAAGTCTCATACAGACTGGTTCCCCATAGCCAGCTGCTTGCCTTTTAAACATGCTTGTCATCAGCAGATGATTGCCTCTAAACCAATCTGTGGGTCTGAAATGCTAATTGCAGCTAACACAACTGTTTTCCACTATCATCAGCCAATGACATGCAACCACTGTACAATATATAAGGCCTTCATGTAGATTAAGGCCCCTTTCTGATATATTGTACTGGACATTACTGGGGTGAGGAGACTACATTGTCACAGAGGGTAGGTCTATAGCCGGAACCTTATCATAGAGATGCGCATGTTATAGGCTGCAGCTGCTGTTGCTGGTAATAGACATAGGCAGAGAGTTTGAATACTTTGGAGGATAACAAGCTGTAGGAGTTATTGTGGGAGCTGTGTCAGCCTTGTTAGCCTTGTTGTAGGGGCAGAGCAAGAGTGAGGTTACCTTTTCCTCTCCAAATAAGGCATGTATTTAAGGTAAGTATGTTAGGCAATGGTATCACTAATAGAGTGCTAGGCAACATGTTTGTTGTATCCTTGGGTAAGACAGGATATAAATATAAGAATATGTCCACCATTTGAACAACTGCCAGGCCCTGTGCTATAGTCTAGTAGTAATCTTTAGCATGTATGAGGGCAGGCCTTGTTACAAGCAGGGACTTCCAATGTGTATGGTAGCTGTGAAGCTGTGATAATCTGCACAGTGACTTTGGAAGGATTGTGTGGTGCACTCCGATATTAGTGGCCCTCATCTGCAGTACCTGTGTTGACATTGAGTGTATGCATATTAATGCATGATGTGACACTTTATGCACATATCATTTTGCTATAGGGATATGTGAAGTGTGTTCCTACCTGCAGGCCTGTGACCTCCACCAGTTAAAAGCAAACATGTAATTTGAAATGCATTGTGTGGATAAAGAGTGCATGACTCATTCATTAATTGCTGCCTTCACAATACTGTAAAATCACTTCTACACACCACTAGATTTGAACCCAGGACTGTGTGTGGCAAAATGTACCATTTGTAAAGCGATTAACAAACTGAGCTACTGAGTCACTGCTGCAGCAGGTGGTATTTGCAAGATATGTGTGCACATATACAGGCTGTGACATACATTTTCTACATCTATCAGTATGCACATGGCTTTATTTGGATGTATGTGTGCACCAGGGTCCCAGATAAACATGTATTTTGCCATTAATGCCTTAGCAGGTATCTTTCTACATGTTGCTGTTGAAGGACATGTTTATCTGCTATCACAGACCTCACTTACATCCATTATTATGTCTTTGGCTTTCTATGGGTGCACTATTGCACCAGAGTTCAAGGTACACACCCATGTTTACTCTTTTTAATTTAATTATATTTTAATCAAGTTTGCATTATGCATGGCTCGCAGCTCCGCTGAAACACTCTTAATGACTGTAACTGGCAATTACCGTTTTCTTTAAACCACCTGTTTTAAGTAAGAGTTTTGTGGTGTGGCAGATTAATGCAGTGGTCTGCAGTTGCAATGTTCTTTGCTTCAAAATATGGGATGGGTGTTTATTTTGGAAGTGTGTATTACACATTTAAAAACACATACAGTCAGTATATAGCTCTATTTAGTTGAGCTTAGCGAAGCTGCGTGACATGGTGCACTGTGCAAGCAACACATTAAAAAATATAAAGAAAAGAAAAAATGGGGAGATAGGAAAGTGGTGAAATGGGGTGCAAGCAGGGGGAAAACATAGTAAAATGTAGGTGGGGATGTGCAGGAAGGATGTAGGAAAGAACCATAACTACCCATTTCTTATACAGCAACAACTGTGCACTTTGATAGAATTTGCACATGACTTTGTACTCTCAACCCCAGAGTGAGAGGTGTGGACAACATAAATGCATTGTCAAGGCAATTGGACCAAACTACGTGTGTCCAGTGCACACATGTGCAAAATGGAGAGCTATATATATGGGACAATATTTTTTGGAGGACAAGTGCCTATTTTTTTTTAAGGTGAGAGTGGAATGTTGGGGAAGAGACAGAAGTACATGTGGGGGAGATAAGTTGGGTAGGTGAGGATGCATTTGCAGACAGCAAGACAGCAGACTGGGCCAGTGTGTGACACATGAGGGTGGTAAACACCTTGGATTGGGAGTATGTTGTGGAATCTAAGTCCCATGTGCATCCGGACAGCAGCAGCATGACTCACATCCCCACCCATGGGACTGTTGGCAGTGCTCCTTCACTGCCCCGAGAATGGCAGTGCTGGACGCTAGGCACTGGACTGAGGCTGCCCCACCAGGTCGGCCAGCATGCCCTCAATCTGGTGCAGGTGGCAGTCAAACCCAATGTAGATGATCTTCCACACCAAGACTGGCAGCTCATCCCAGGTGACAGCATCCCTCCACCACCACTCTCAGAGGGGGGCAGGGCCCCATCCCATGGGGTGGTACTACCCGATGCAGTAGCTAGTGCAGGGGCAGCAGAGGAGGCACCACCGGTCTGGGTCTCAGACTTGCTGGGATGGTGGGACCTGGTGCCATGGCCAGTTGAGGCAAGGTAGGGGGATCAGCCAGTACTGGCCTACCTTGACGTGCTGTGGTGAATGACGTATAGTAATATGTTAAGGTTAATAATAACCAAACCATTGTTAATATTAACAGAATGGAACATCATTTTCATTCATCTACATACATATTAATGTATAGTATGTGGAACACAACAGTAAATAACATAACAGTCAGTATGGTAACAGCATGCCAGTAAGAAGTAAACCATAAGGCCAACAAAACAATTTAAGAAAGTACGTTAATAGTGAATCATAATAACACATAACAATATTACATCACATTTTGCAACAATATAGTTAGTTTAACAACATATGTTAATATTAAATCATCATAATAAATAATAAATAAATGAAGATAAGGGGTTGGGAGAGAAAGAGAGAAAAAATCCATTACTGACAATGCAGATTATATCCCTGACAGCACTGATACTAAATACTCAACAGGTGTGTAGTTCTGAGTACAGTTACTACAATTCTCCTCTAGCAGATGTAGCATGTTCATACCTCTTAAGCTGTTAGCATGAGTCAATATGGGCCAAGCAACAACAAATGCAGGTACACTACTACACAGAACACTTTCACATAATGTGGACTTCTTTAACTACCAAGGTGTTCTGTATGCATATTTGGTAATATATTGCATTCCACGTAATCATTTTTTCTGTTAATCCTGTGACAGATGGATTAGGCATTTTTAATTATAATATGTGAAATTGTGACACTTGAGAGGCATGTTTGTGTACAGTACATAATCTAGACATTTGTCATGCTTTAGTTGGCAGGCATGGGAATAGAACTCAATAGCTGTAACTGCAGGGGACATCTGCAAAACATTTAATTTTATTGGTATTGCTGATAACTGTCTGTGAAATGTTAGCACAATCATATCTGCTCATAACACGGGCTGCCTCAACCATGTACCATATACCATTTGTTCCTGGGGTGGGAGAAAAAGAGAGCATTATGTGACTGAATTTGTTTTGCATTCTAGAACTATTACAGTGCTATACTTGACTGCAGTGACAGTAGAACACACATGCATGGCATACAGCCATACTGCATTTATTGAAACAAATCTCTTTAGGAATCAGCTATGTTGCTTAACACTTTATTGGTATTGCTGATAAGTGTCTGTGATATGTAACCACAATCATATCTGTTCATAACATGGGCTACCTCACCCATATATCTTTTGCTCCTGGAGTGGGAGAAAATAACAGCATTATGTGACTGAATTCATTTTGCATTCTAGAACTATTACAGTGCTATACTTGACTGCAGTGACAGTAGAACACAAATGCATGGAATATGGCCATAATGCTTTTATTAAAAGAGATACCTGTAGGAATCAACAAAGCTGCCTAAAACTTTATTGGTATTGCTGATAAATGTCTGTGAAGTCCACACAATATCTGCCCATAGAGTGGGCTACCTCAGCCATATACCTTTATTACCCGACGTAAGAGGAACAGAGAGCATTATATGACTGATACTGACCTGAAGACAGCCTTGGACCTTACTATGAGTTAAACAATACAGTTTGCAGGCCATTACGTTTGCATTCTACAGCTATTGCAGTGCTACACTTGACTGCAGCGACCCTACCATAGACAAGTAATGCATACAGCTCTACTGCAATGGTTATGACAACACACTCCTGCTGTACACCATTTTGCTTACTGTTACTGATATTGTTAATTATTTATTGCAATGCAGTTGTTATTGTTTATTTATTGCAATACTGCTCTACTTGCCCATTTATTTCACTACAGTTTTTATGGTGTATACTTTATTGCAGTCAATGCTTTATGATTTCTTGCTTATTGCACTACAGTTAACATAATAAATCCATACATACCACACTCATGGTGCAACCTGGTCAGGCACCCGGCATGGGACTCAACATTGTGAGCCCTCTCAGCTGCAGCTGTTGGAAGAGAAGTACATCATTATGCATTGCAGACATTCAGCTTGCATATTGGTAAAACAGAGAAAAAACATACTTACATATTTGTGAGGCATTCCCAGCTCTAGCTTCTTGGACCCAGGTGTCCAAGGTTCCCCTCTTTTGCCCTCTCAGGTCATCATAATGGTGATGACACTGTTCACCTGTGCAAGGGATACCAGTAACACTGGTGAGTTCACTGGCCAACATGTCCCAGGTCTCTGTTTTACACTCTGAGCCCTGGAAACCGCCCTGCAGCAGCCTGGGTTCATGATTTTTCTACAGGAGCCCAACAAATTCCCTGGACTCCTGAATACCCCATCTCTATGCCCAAAAGCCCACACCATTACCAACACCGCCTGCCATATCCACAGTCAATTAGATTCCAAGGAATGATGAAGACTTCCTGCTTATTGTGCTTAATATAGGCTGTTTTCCCACCCTTACATGTCACTGAGCAACATTCAAAAAAGTGCCATGTTGCTTAGCATCACTCAAACCAGCTAAGCAGCATGAAAACTCGCACAACAGAGGTTTTAGCTAAGCTTAGCACCAAGCAAACAAAAGTAGCCGTTAGCATGTTTAAGCAGTGCTAAATTTCACAAATTTGTTTTTAAAATTAAACATATATAATAAATTAAATTATAGGCATTTTATCATTGCTATGGACTCGAACCCAGCACTTACTAAACATTAGGCTGTATGTCTATTCATTTAGCTACCTGGATATTACAAAAACTAGTATACCTTCACATATACTACTGGGCTACTTGTTAGTGTTGCTAAGCACCGCACCGTATAGACACACTTCAATAAAGCCAGACATAAATAATTAATGACATCCGGTTTCTATTTTTAGATTCTAGCAACTGTCGGCTATGTATGTATGAGCGCCGGTAGGGTCTGAGGCACTCTGCACCACACTGCACAAACAATTAAAAAAAAAAACAGAAAAAAAAATATATTTAAAATTACAAAAATACATAATTATGATAATTAATAACATTTGGTTTCTGTTTTTAAATGTCTGGCAGGTGTCAGCTGTCTGTATGTGAGCACACCTTGGCAATGTGCTCCACGTTGTGCTGCTCAAACATGCAAAAAACAGAAAAAAAATTAAAACAAAATATTGCACATTTGACCCAATTCATAGTATTTCAAAAGTAGCGGGGAGCAGTCCTGGCCATCCACAACCATGGGTAGCCTCTACACTTCTCCCTACACCAATTCAATAACCCTGTTCCTATGCTCTCCCTCGGCAGCATGCCATCATTAATATGCATGGCACACTGCTGAGGGGAACCGTGGCTGTGTACATGGATACATTCCGTGTCGGCTCCACCTGGAGCCGACACAGATTTTATTAAATCCTGGGGTGTATCTTTTTCCACCTATGTACCACAGAAATATCTTCAACCAGATATTATTCAAATTTAAGTTTAGCCTACAGTCTGGGTCTAGGTGCCATATGATGCATAAATATCTAGTGTGCAAAGTGTACAACAGAAAGAAAAGACAAAAGCCTAAAGCTTAAAACTTTTTTATGCTGTTAAGTGGGACCATAACCACATTGCTTTAATTTGTTTTTAGGCCAAATTCTGTTGAAAATCTAAGCAAAATTTTGTAAATTACCAGCATATTTTCTATAGGGTTCTGGGATGATAACAGTTAATTATATGCAAATATTAAAGCCTTGATTTCACTCACAAGGAGTAACCATCCAGAAGTATGCTTCAGCTCATTCAGCACCCTGTTGATGGATGCAAGGGCTAAACAAAACAGGGTTAGAAAGAGGTGTAGACCCTGAACCAGCTCCACGAACAACATATGGAACTTTAGCTTTTCCAGCACTCTCCATGAATAAGCCTGCTTCAGTGACAAAGGCTTTTTCAAAGTCCACCATCATAGCTACACAGCAGGATCTCTCACATTCTTAACACCCACTGTTTGATCCCCAACACCTCTTAGGTGGTCTGTGCTGCATCTGTCTAGGGTGAAACCTACTTGTGTAGGTAAATTTAGATCAAGGTGAATATTCCTAATTCTTTCAGAGTATTTTTGCATATAGTTTAATGTGGCTACAAAATAAGGAACTGTAGCGTATTCTATAATTTTCATTGTATCTTTCAGAATTATTGTTATATTCAGGGCAAATAATTATGGATTAACTATACTGCCAGAATGGAAAGTTATAAGAACTTCAGTAGATGTGGGATGGTACTATATCTTTCAACAATTTAAATAGTTCTATTTTAATCCTGTTTGACTCTAGAGTTTTCCCCTCAGTAGCACTAAAACTTGGATCTCATACTTCCTTCAAGGAAAACGGGGCCCTTGCAGGGAAGCTTGTGAGGTGAAAATCTTTAGGACATTACCTTCAGCCAAAAACCTATGTACTTGACCTAACCATGCACAATTCTTCTTTGTATCCTCATAAAACATCTAATAAAACATCTAATACACCTTGAACAACTCAGCCATAACATTTGAGCATTTCTGAAAGGCCTGTTTTCATTCCTGGGCCTATTTGATGTTATACAAGCACTTCTCCTTCCCTGTTTAATCCTATATGTGAGCAGTTTACCTGACCTGTTTCCTAATTCCCATATTCTACTGGCCACCCCATCTATATATAGTAGTACATTTTCATGGACAACAAAGCTTAATGTCCTGTATACTAATTTATGTTTTTAAAACTTCTTTGACTTTAAAACAAAAGTGTTTTCAGTTTAACTAAAGCTTCCTCGCAGAATTTTCCAGAACATTAGACCTTGCCTACCTCGACCTGGCCAAGGCCTTTGATACCATTCCCCACTCAGGTATCATTGATAAACTCACCAAACTAGGCATCAATCCTTACATCACTAGGTGTGTTGCAAATTGGCTCACAGACAGGACTCAGAGTGAAAGTTGTGGATTCCAAGTCAGACTGTCGATCAGTCATGAGTGGAGTTCCACAGGACTTGGTCCTGAGCCATCTCCTGTTTGGCATCTACTTCTTGGAAGTCCAGGCCAACACAGAAGGACTCTGACTGACAAAGTATGCTGATGACTGCAAGCTAGGAGTCATTATCAATTCCCCAAGTGATGCAGACATCCTACAAAAGGGCCTATCTGAGACCAATGACATGTCAGAACCATGGCCTGAAGCTTAACGCCAAAAAATGCATTATCATCCCCTTTGGAAAAAACTCAGTTCCCACGAATTACCACATTGATGGGAGTCCACTGAACACTGAAGGGGCCATAAGAGATCTGGGCACCCAGGTTGACAGCCACCTCACCTTCGACCACTACATTGCCACTGTGGTCAGAAAGTCCTTCTACATAGCACATCTTATAACCAAAGGTTTTGCATCCAGGAAGAAAGAGTTCATCACCCCTCTCTACTCATCCCTCATTAGACCAGTCATCGAATATAATGCCCGTTTGGCATGTATCTGACCAGAAGCCTACAACAGCTGGAGAGGCCACAGAAGTACCTCACAAAAAGGATCCTAGGCTTTAAACACATGTCCTACATGGAGAGACTCAAGAAACTTCAGCTGTTCTCAGTCTCTTATCGTCTACTTAGAGGTGATCTCTGCTTGACTTACAAAGCTATGTCTGACCCAGCCCTACTTGAAATGCTACAACTAAAGAAATCCCAATCCCTCCCCAGCCACATGCTCCAGAGATCACAACCTCATTACCACAATTAACAGAACATGCTGAAGGGACAGGTTCATCTCCCATAGACTGCTCATACTCTGGAATAAGCTTCCCATTCATGTCAAACAGAGCACCTCACTGGCCCTCTTCAAGAGAAATCTTGACAAGTGGATGAGTAACAGAAAGTTCGCTCCAGGGATCATTCCAGTTGCCCTACTGGATATGGGCATTGTGAACTAACATCGGGTGGCACTGTGCCTGGGCAATTTTTTTTGGGCTAGGCTTGTAAAGGCTCCAGGACCATTAGCCTAGTATACACCTATGAACCTATGAACCAGAGTATTTCCGTAACTATCAGAATGCTACAATGCTAGGGTATTTCTGCAGCCATTACTGCCATATTATTCTGCCAGATTCTGTTGATTTTTTGGTTAATTCCATATATTAGAGGAACGACTGCCCCTTAACTCTTCACTGTCTGGCTTAATAAAAAATAGCTTTCTGTGGGTTGGAGGTAAGCACTCTTATAAATGGAATTAATGAAATGATTTCTATGTTACTTTCCCTGTTTAAAAAAAATGTCAAAGTTGCCCCATCTTTTACTGCAAAGTTCTAGGGACACAGTGTAGCTCACACAGTACAGTACAAGTAATCACCATGGTATCCCCAAAGTCTCAAACAACTCGCTAAACAAGTATAGTGGGTCCAAAAACAAAACAGTGCAAGAAACTTCGCTGTGTGGAAGATTTTCATTCCATATATATCTAGTTAATCACTGAATATTAATCAGATCAGATAATGGTAGTAGAAGCAGCAAACTTAAACTCGTCCTTAGTAAAAAAATAATAAAAAATATGAATTTGAAATATTATACAGAATTATAAAGTAGTATTAACAAAAAATGTAGAGCACAGCATGACAGCAAACCAATAAAAAGCAGATGGCAAAGAGGAGTGTAAAATCCAAATCGACGTTTATTCGAACACAGGTGAGTGCTTTCACGATAAAATCGCTTCTTCAGACCATACAAAAAATCAGCAGCATCTCAAATATTTAAAATGCAATCAATTAAATGTCTAACAATAAAAAACATTCAAGTACAATTACAAACATTTAAAGGCACAGCTTTCTTTTAAGACAGAAACCATGAAAGGCTATTGCCATAAAAACACACATAGCAGTATACTTATTTAAGAAGCTTTCTTTCTTTCAGAACTGGTTTAAGAAGTACTGATTCATTTAAACCTGCACCTCTATGTGCTGATAGTTTAAGAATCCATCTTAATTCTTTCCCTTCTGTGACATTAGTTATATCACCCAACCTAAAACTTTCATAAATTACTTCAGCAGGACTTGTTTTACCAGAATTACTAAGTATTCAAAAGTAGTCCAAGCAGGGCAGGCAGTCTGTTTTCAGTCGAAAATCCTTTATTAACTACACAGACAAGTGATCCAAGTAAAACAAAAATAATAGAGTAATGGTTTTCTCACAAGCTTTCTAAATATATAGATATATATATATATATATATATATATATATATATATATATATATATATATATATATATATATATATATATATACTTTTTATCAGGCAGGCAAAGGAGTGGTTTATAGTGCTGTAAAGCAAAGTGTTATTGGTATACATGTCAAATTCACATGCCTTCCCCCATTAGTGTGACATTCAAGCTGGTCCTGCCCTACTTAGTAGCTGTCATAATAATATAACCCATATGTACTTTAAATAAAATTAATAATGATGTGGTGCCTCTTATTTAACCAGATTATTAAGTCTGTGATTTTATCCAAGACAAAATACTACATGGCTGAAAATATATAAACCTTAGACCATATGGCAATCTAAAAATATATACTACTGTTCACTTAAAAGTGTACTGGAACTTAGAAAATTGCCACATTGTTTACATGACTAATTTTATTTTATTGTGTTATTTTATTCTTCTAGTTGGTTTGAAATAGCGTGTTAAATCAGTTTTAAGTGCATATTTTGTTTCCATCATCATACCTTTTTTTTTGTTATTTTTTCCACTTTATTCAAAATGATGTGTAATAACAATACTAACTGATTATACAATAATATTTTTATAGATAGCTTTTAGGGTTCTTGTACACAGACCTGAAGAAGTCTAGAAGGATGAAAGTGATCTTTGTTAAAAACAGGTTATAGAAATAGAATACAATTTTTACAATGGATTTTTTTGCATGCAAAGTGTATTTGAATATATTTATATATATTTTTAGATTGCCATATGGTCTAATGTTTATATTATTTCTAGCCATGTAGCATTTTGTCTTGGATAAAATCACAGACCTAATAATCTGGTTAAATAAGAGGTACCACATCATTATTAATTTTATTTAAAGTACATATGGGTTATATTATTATGACAGCTACTAAGTACATCAGGACCAGCTCGATTGTCACATTGATGGGAAAGGGATGTGAATTTAACATGTATACCAATAACACTTTGTTTTACAGCACTATAAACCACTCCCTTGCCTGATAAAAAGTATATTTATAGTTAGAAAGCTTGTGAGGAAATTATTACTCTATTTTTCTTTTACTTGGATCACTTGTCTGTGTACTTAAAAAGGATTTTCGACTGGAAACAGACCATCTACCCTGCTTGGACTACCTTCAAATACTTAGTAATTCTGTATAATAATTCAACTTGTATATATTTTTTTTTACTTAGGATAAGTTTAAGTTTGCTACTTCTACTACCATTATCTGATCTAATTAATATTCAGTGATTAACTAGATATATATGGATTGAACATCTTCCACACAGAGAAGTTTCTTACACTGTTTTGTCACACAGTACAGTCATTTACAGAAATTGGTGATTATGCAGGACATTAGAGCTTGCATAACAATGTGACTTTGTATTCTGGGCCCACAGTTAAATAATGCCCAAAGTTATACATAATCCATAATCTCCTTGCACTGAATGGACTGGTAAAAAGTGGGGGAGAATCAGTATTATAGCCATAGGTCTAGCCCAATGATATCTGCCACGTGCAACTTTGGAAGATCAGTGCTTACATTGCAAAAAAGTATTTAACAAGTAAAAGTTAAAGTTAGCAAGCTTCTTTTCAGGGCCTAGAAGAGCTCACACTTTATTACACTTAAGGAGACAAACACAATAGGCAAATATATTTTATTATTTTACCCTGAATATGGTCTTCCACTTACTGCTTTAGCTCTGCAAAAAAAAAAATAATACCTTTGTAATCAACAGCAAACAAAATCAGTAGATTCATCTTCTCAGCCTCACAGAGAAGGACTGTACACTGAAAAGTATAATAATGTGGCAAGACTGTTGCACTGGAGATTGTGCAAACATTATAATACTGAAGTAAACTATAGACTGGAATTGATGCCGAGAGAGTCACTATAGCCATTTAGAAGAAAACTTAATCATGGCAATAGAACAAAAGGTAACAAAAGAAAGTCATAGGGAACAAAGGGTCATTTGTTGTTAAAGTCATAATGGAGAACTGTAAAAAGGGAAAGAATCTAAGTATGTCGTGGAGAGACTACAAAAAAGCATTTGACAGTATCCCACATTCATAGATAAAAGAGTGCTAAAAAATGAATGAGATACACCCTACACTGATCTATTACATCACAGCAACCATGAAACAGTGGGAAACCACTCCGCAGTTAAGACATGATAAAGGAGAAATTATTATTCCAGGGATAAAAATGCAAAGGGGAATTTTCCAGGATGACTCTTTGTCAACGCCACTCTTTTTTCTTGCCCTTAACCCATTAAGATGTCTACATAATAGATTAGGTCATGGTTACAATTTGGTTCCCAGAAAACAACAAAGTTTAAAGACTTCTCTTCATCTTTTTGTGGATGATTTAAAACTATATAGTCCATCAGGTGAGGCACTGAAAACACAACTGCAAGTGGACAAAACTTTTTCAGATGATATAAGAATGTTATTTGGTCTTAATAAATGTGCAAAAGCAACCTTTAAAACAGGAAAGCAGCAGTCCAAAAAAACATCAGCCTGGGACAGGAATGTGATACAAAGAGCAAAAGGGAGTATATAAATATTTGGGAACTGATGAAGGATCAATAATAAAACATGAAAAATATGAATAAAACTTAATAAGGAATATTTTAGAAGACTAAAATGAATACTGAAAATGGCATTGACATCTATGAGCAAAGTCCAAGCTATAAATCAATTTGCTCTTCCTGTCCTAATTTACAGTTTTGGAGTAACTGACTGGCTCCAAAACGTGTTGGATAGGTTAGACAGGAAAACAAGAAGGATGCATCATCCTCATCAAATGATTTATAAAATCAGTGCATAACAGGATTATATATTCAACTTTCTGAAGGAGGTATGGGCCTCCTCAAAAGTGATTACATGTAAAGATTTGTGATTGTAGGACTGCATACATATCTGCTGAGCACACAAGACCCAAACGTAGTGAAAGTTTTAAAACATGAGAAGAACAAGTCTAAGATGACTTCCCTGCTTAGTTTAGCAGAAGCATATCGCTGTCAAGCGGGAATGGAAATCACATGAGAAGTAGATAATAGCCAGGTGGCAACTGAATGAGATAAAATCAAAAAAAGAATATAAGGTGAAGGATCAGATGAGAAGGCAAGAAATGTGGAAAATGTATAACTTTAGTTGCAAGTATAGAAAACTCTTGAAACAACCTTATGTTGATCAGGATCAGATGCAGGAATGGTTAAGAATAGGTGAATTTGAGTATATGTTGATTTATCTAAAAAGACAAGAATTGAAACATAGGTAATCGAAGCTAGCATTTTGAAAATCAACATATCAAGAAATCCACAAAATTGAAATGAAAAAAAAACAAAGATTCAAAAAGAAAATAAACAGTTTTCTTTTGCAATCAATTAACCAAAATCCTAATACTATTTATTAATTTTTATTTATCTTTGTTTAGCAGGAAAGTCCAACTGGGATTGATCTGATTTTCAATGCATGCCCAGGGAGAAAAGCTCCATAGTTTTTACTAAGAGAAGTACAGAGAAATTGCGAAATACATACATAAAGTAACATAGTGGGAGGTTTTCATTGTATAAGGAGAAAAAACTGTACATTTTTTAAAAATACAAAAACTACAAAAGATATTCACTTTGCATGCATATATTAAAACATTGTGGCATTTTTCATTGAGAATCAGATATTAATGTACTAAACTGTATGTACAGTTTAGAAATTAACAGATGAAATATTATAGTATGTACTGAAACTGAATCTGTATAGTTACTAGAAAGAGAGATATATGTTTAGTCTTATATTAGAAATATGTTTGGATGTTATGTCATTTAACTATGCAAAAGTAGAGTTTCCTGGAGTAAAGCAAGCAGTCTAGGGTTTGTACAGAAGGTTGCGGTTTTGGATGCTAGTATGTGTGTTTTATAAAAAACTATTAGTATGAAGTGGAACATGAGACAAAAGTACAGAGATAGAGATGTTAGGTGAGATAGGCATGGGGGCATGGACGTATACGGGTTAGGAAGTTAGCTATATATAAGAAGGGAAAAGTGTTTAGGACTAGTATTTACATACTAGCTTGGAGCTATGTAGGAGCACAGCCAGTTAACCAATAAGTGTTTTTTTTAAGTGATGGTTTAAAGAAGTTTATTTTGTCTATTTGTCTTAGTTCTAAGGGGATAGAGTTCCAGATTTCTGTACAATGATAAGGGTAAAGTGAGTCACAGGCAGAATTATTTGATTTTGTGACTCAGAGAGGAGTGTTTTGCTGTTGGATCTGAGGGTTTTGGTTGAGCTATAAGGCTATATATGTAGGTATGGACATTTTTCAGGGTGGTATAGTAGTTTGTGGGCTCTAGTAAGTTGCGAGTAGTTAAAGTAGTGTGGAAGTTCAAGCCAGTTGTGATATTTTATGGGTATGCAGTGGTGAGTCTTCTGTGGACATTTGTAGCAAAGCTGACAATTTATTGTAACTCATTTCAAGTTTGCTTTTTAGTGTGGAGTTGAATGTACTAAAGGTCGATGATGCATAAAGTAGGGATGAAAGTAGGCACATTTTGCTATCAATTTTTTGGAGTGGTTAATAAGAAAACTTTTCATCCTACAAAGAGAGCCTAGTTTCCGGTTTTTCTTTTTTTTTTTTGATGACTTAGAGAAGATGGTAATCATATTGGAGTTGATCATTTATTAATATTCCAAGGAGTTTGGTTTGAGAAATACTTTAGTTATTAGATGATAGAATAGGGAATTAATGTTTTCTGTTCTAGGTAGTTTTTAGAGGTAAATAACATTAGTTTTGTCTTTTTGGGATTACAAGTAGATCTGAGTTGTCTAGTCAGGATTTGGTGGATAAAAAGGCTTGTTGGGTAATGTTTTTCAGGGAGGATAGTGTTTGAGCAGAACAGATAAGTATAACATTATCTGCATATTGTATTATGTTTGCTTGTTTTGGAGGAAGAATGTAGATGGTTAATAAAGATATTAAAGAGGAGAGGTCCAAGAATTGATCCCTGGATATTCCAACTGAGACTGAAAGCAATTTAAAGTAGTCCTGGTGCCATAGGATCATATGAACTTACTAGACTAATGGCCCTAGGGCCCTTACAAGCCTAGCGAAGATCTACCCTTATTTCCATGATCAGCATCTATTGCCGTGTCCAAGAGGGACACAGCTAGAATCCCTCGGGTAAATTTATGGTTATCCATCCAATCATCCAGACTGCATTTGAAGAGGGCCAATGAGGCACTCTGTTTGACATGAAGTGGGAGTCTGTTCCAAAGGTGTGGTAACCTCTGTGAGACAAATCTGTCCCTCCAGCAGGTTCTGTTATTAATACCAGGTTAAGTTCTTTAGAGTGAGTAACCCATGTACCATTTGACTTATGGAGATGCAGCATTTCCTATAAAGTAGGGTCAGAGATTGGCTTATATGCAAGACAGAGATCTCTTCTGAGTAGTCTGTATGAAACAGAATAAAGTGACAGTGATTTCAGATGATCCACATAGGACAGATGCTAAAGACCTTGAATTTTCCTTGTGAGGAACCTTTGTGGTCTCTCCAATTGCTGCAGATGCTTGGAAAGGTACATACCAAAGGGGGCATTGTATGCAATTATTGGCCTGATGAGGAAGAGTACAGGGAGGTTAAAACTTTTTTTTTTCTGGAGGTAATGCCTTTACTTATAAGATGAGCAATTTAGAATGCCCTTCTTACCACTTTGGAGACATTGTAGTCAAAGGTAAGGTTGCTGTCAACCTGTGTGCCCAGGTCTCTCACCACTGAGTGTATACTTAAGGTGTTGTTATTGATGTGGTAGATAGCATGAACATCCTCCTTACCAAAAGGGATGATACTACATTTTTTTGCATTGAATTTAAGGCCATGACTTTGGCATCAATAATTTGTGTATGACCTTCTTGTAGGATGTTGACATCATTTGGAGATGCTATGACCACTCCCAGTTTGCAGTCATCAGCAAACTTTGTCAGCCACAAACCTTTAGTTTTTGCTTGTACTTTGGAGAAATAGATTCCAAACAGTAGAGGTCCCAGGACTGATCTCTGTGGAACACCACTGGTTACAGGTCTGCTGTTGGAGGTGGATTCCCCTATTTTCACTATATGGGTTAGATCAGTGAGCCAGTTAGTGACCCATCTAAAGATATAACGGTTGATACCTAACTGGGTGAGTTTGCCAATGATGCCTGAGTAGAGGATAGTGTCAAATGCCTTGGCTAGGTCCAGGTAGGATGCATGCACAGATTTCCCTTTGTCCAGGGTCTTGGTGAGTATCTTGAAGAAGTCCACCAGGTTTAACAGGCATTATCTTCCTTTGACAAATCCAAACTGAGTAGGGTCAAGTGTTTGGAGATTACTTATATCTTTGTGAATAAGGTCCATGATGATTCACTCCATGGCCTTGCAGATAAGACTAGTCGGGCTCATAGTTCTATAGTTCCCAGGGTCAGGAAAGCACCACTTTTGTGCAAGGGAATAATGGTGGCCATTTTCCATTCAGCTGGGATGAAGTCAGTCCTTAGACTATGACTGAAGAGAGTACCCAATGGTGTTGGTAATTCTTGTTGGAGCCCATGTAGAATACAGCCTGGGATGTTATCAAGTCCCATAGTTGCTGTGTCTCTGGCCTTAGAGAGAGCGTTTGCGACCTGCTCTTTAGAGATGCAAGGTAGGGGACAGGTGGCAGGGATGTCATGGGGTACATGTGGCAGGGACAGGGGAGTGAAGTTTTCACAGCACCAGTCGGCAAACAGGTTAGGTATGTCCACAGGCTCAGTATATGTGGTATCATTAGCTACCAGTTTCGCACAAATCTGGGCCTTTCCTTTTATGTTACAGATGTAACTAAAGAATGCCTTATGGTTGTCTTTAGTTGAGGAAACTACATTGGATTTGTAGTTTGCTTTGGAGGACTTCACAAGAAGTCTTATTCACTTGTTTAAGCTGAGGAGGGAGTGTTTCTAGTTTAGGGCTTTCTCCCTCTTACTCTTAGATAGCAATTTCTTCCTCTTATTGTAAAGCCTGATAATGGCAGTTGTCCACCAGGTAGGTTTGCTCTTCCTTGAGGTGCTTGGTTTAGTCCTATCAGGTACGTCCAAGTCAATGCAGTTATACAGGTGTGTATATAAAGCATTGGTGTAGAACTCAGCATAGTTGCCAGTTTCATCTGATGGGGGAGGTGCAGTGAAGCTATTTATACCCTCCCGTAAGAGGTTATAATCTGCTTTGGAGAAGTTTTTTTTAGTTTAATTGCTGCTGGGGCGGAGGAGGGTCAGGGGTTGTGCGTGATAGTTATTTCAAATTAGACTGATTTGTGGTCAGATCTCACCAAGGAAGATCTCACAGTGGGGGGTGCTACCATGGTCCCCCTTACTGGTAAGCACCAGATCCAGAATGTTGGTACCCCTTGTGGGGGTGTCAACCAGGTGGTCTAGGGCATTGGAGTTAAAGTCTAGGAACCTTTGGGCAAGTGAGTCTGAGCACGAGTAACTTACCCAGTCAATGGATGGGTAGTTAAAGTCACCCATTACCATGGTGTTCGGCTGTATCTTGATAGATTCAAGTAGATCCACATATGCAGATTTGGTGTCCTGATTCATGCAGGGCATCCTGTACCTGGCAATGACTTGAACAGGTATCATACCAACAGTTAATTGCACCTGAAGTATCTCCAGGGAATCATTCTATCTAACCAATCTGGAGGTGTATTTATCTTTAATGACTATTGATACACCACCTCCTTTAGTTTTCATGCCTTCAGTTTGTGGTCTGAGTGTGTGGAAGGAGGTGTAACCTGGTATGACTGGGGTGCTCTCTACAGCCTTGAACCAGGTCTCCATGACTGCACAAACGTCTGCATCTTCCAAGGTGAGGACTGCTTCCAGTGAGTGCAGTTTCAAGTTAAGACTCCTAGAGTTTAGCAGCGTAACCTTGAGGTTGTTTTGAGATGGAGTTTTTACGTCAGAAATTTTGTCCTTGAGACACTGCTGAAAAAAAGCTCTATGGGGTGGTGAGAGCTTTAGCCAGTAGCCGAAATTCCAGGGATGACAGATGAAGACCATCTCTGGCAAAGCACTGAGGTCTGTCGATCATGCTATCCCAGGCTGACAGAAACTGGATCCCTTTAGAATGACACCAGAAACTAAGCCAGTTATTGAAGTCAATCATTTTCTGTTTGTACTGAGTCATCATCCTAGGTGAAGGTAAAATGCTGCTTAAGGCTAGGGACATACCTACCTGAGACCCAGTCTGAGAGCTTAGTCATGTATTTCTACATTCCTTGTCATTTAACAGCTTGTTGCCTGTTAGATAGCTATGAAACCAAGTTAAGGTTTGAGCACTGAGACCTAGAGAAGCATATTCATGAAGACGTTTTTGGGGTACAATTGTATTAAATGCTTTTGATAGGTCAAGGAAGATGATAGAGACTGGTTTGCCACTGTTTCTGAGTTCATTGACTGTAACTGGCATTATATAAAACTGAATCTCATCTAGATTTCCAAATAATTCAGAGTGACTTCAAGTTTGATTTCATTGCTTTTGTTGTACCATTACAGGCCACTTACCACATGTATACCAATATAGGCAAGGGCTCACTAACTGTTGCTCTAATCATTGACCTCACAAGAGCTTTGATCAGGTAAATTATTTCATTCTACCTGATGAACTGCAAACCCTGTCTTTATCTTGTAGCACCCTTACCTGTCTCAAAAACTTACCTGTCTCAAAAACTATCTGACAAATTGTTCTGTCTGTGTAAATTACAGTAGCACCTGATCCTGCTCTGGATTACCAATATCTGTTGTTCCCCAAGTCTCAGGTCTGGTGTCTACACTATTCTTGCAGTAACAATATTCCATCCTGCCTTTCTTGACTGAATCTAATGTCAAAAATGTTGATAACCTTCAGGATTTACATGCTGGGCCTGAGAGTTCAACAATTCAAACTCTTCTGCAAATCACTTGGTCAAACTCTTTGACTGGTTCTGCAATTCTGAGTTACAAAGTAACACGTCTAAATCAAGCTCAGTGCTCTTTGATGCTCCACCCAAACTTTGTAGTGCCCTTTCCTTAATTCTACAAAATACCCAAGGAAATCCTGTTACTCAGGTTGATAGTTTTAAATATTTAGATGTAAATATTGACCCATCATTGTACTTCCATTGCCATGCCTCACTCATCACCTAAAAATTTCTCATAACTAAAACAAGCCTGTAAGCTCACAAGATCCCCTGACTCCAGAGATCCAAACCTCTGTAGCAAACAAAAAAAAAACACATTAATGTCTAAACTTGACAACAGCCTTCCCTTAATAGTTCAGAGGAATATCTAAAACACATTGGCCCTCAAATCATCTTCCTTAAATTATTTCTGATTATAACATTTGCTGATCTCCACGTACATCATTGTACTCCTTTGAATATTACCAACAACACATCAGTTATTAATAGTGCCTCTATTCCTCTCTGTATGCTATTCCACAACGTCTGCCCACCTCTTACTCTCAAATTCCAGTCCACCACCTCCTTATGTCCCCTTCAATCTCAATCCTCAGGCACCACTACTTAAATTAGACACTCTTTCTATTTAACTATATTTGTGCATGCCTTTTCTAAACGGTTCCCTGACATTTAGAATGATATGCCCTGTGCAATTAGATTAATAACCACTTATTCCACCTGTAGATTACCTCTAGCTTCTCATTTCTCTGACTCATAGCTACCCTCTGCTACTTTTCACATTACTTCATGTCAGCTACTACCTCACTTCTGAAGATAATTAACTGCAAGTTACAATTATTCGCATCTGATTGTGTCTGGCACATCTAACTTATTTCAGTCTTGTCGAAATGTCTTCCTTCAGCTATGCATCTCTGCTACCATCTTTCTGTACATATAGTCCTCTGTGTTGAGGTCAAGATTTGTTGGATGTTGGCAGGCAGGGTGCAACTCAAGTTGCTACAAACAGCTGTTTTTAGATTTTTTTTTTTTTTTTTTGCAGATGGATCAAAGGAATTTTTAGATTCAGAACATGCTAAGGTGGAAATAAAATTTTTATCCAAACAAAGAGTGAGACTGAAAACTCATTCTTCTGACAGTAACAAAGCCCGTAGAGAGAAATGATCAATAAAACCTTTTCTATTGTTCCAAAGGAAAATGATTGAGTTACAGAAAAAAGCTCAGAAGCTAACTAGAAAGATTTGACCATATGCTTTTCCATCTTGAGGTCAGTGTTTGTTCATTTAATATTAATCAGTACATTTACTATCTAGTTTGTATTTATATCATGCCTTATTTTCTACTCGTGTTACTTATAATGTATTTTTGTGTTCTTGGCCAGGTTGAGGTTGAAAAATGTCCTTGGACCACCTTGGACCAATCCACCTTCCTTGTCAACAAATGTAGACATAAGTGAATAAAATAAATTGCCCACTGACAGAAAGGGCTAATCCAAAAAAATTAACATTATAAAGGTCACAGTGTGGTATTTTAGTGTTAAACAAAAGATTATCCTTTGAAATGCCAAAAATGAAGATGACAGCCCTCATTGTTTACACTGGAATAATGAAAAAACATGTGATCCATAGTCTTAACTATTAATGAGGTCCTTATCACTGTTTGCCATTAGTAAATCCACTAAGACATATCAGTTTAAGGCAAGACATTTGCTATTCAGAACAGTATGCAAGCTGAGATTACACATAATGCAAACCTAACTCTGACAGATGAATAAAAAACTGCAAGAAATACTTAGCTAGGCTAGAGTCTCTACCGTGTAATACCTTAAACCTCATGTAGTGGAGGCCCATGAGGTATATACAACTTACCCCTTACGAAAGTACCAGTGTTTTAGTTACATAGCTTCTGAATGGCTATGACCTTTTACTTTTTAAATCTTTATGGGCAAATTGAGGCAAATAAAACCAAAATCCTACTGGCTGTAGATATCCCATGTTTCAGACTTTTTATGACCTCATCAGTATAGCATTAATAGATTATTTGGTTATACTTTAGAAATACAGGGCTTAAAACCCAGCTGAGCACCATAAACATTAAGATCCTAAACAACATCTATGCAAAAGGTAAAAAGATTACACAGACAAACCATTCAGTAAAAATGCAAGAAGGATCCATCCAAGCTAGAGTCTTCACTATGTAATAACTTAAATCTCCTGTAAAGGAGTCCCATGGAATATATGCAAATGATCCCTTAAGGGCATGCCATTGTTTCCACTACATGGCTTCTGAATGTCCATGACTTTTTACTATTTAGGTCTTTATGGGTGCATTTAGGCCAATAAAGTCAAACCCTAAAAGTTGTAGACTTGCCATGACAGATAGACACTATCTTATGTGCATTAAACAAGGCACTAGTGAACTCATATGGATCCTTCTGGGATATTCTTTCCAATCATAATTCACATTCTTAAGTTGACAGCAGAATAATTATGAAGACTTTTTACAATTCAGCTCATTATCATACACTGTACTGTTTTCCCATGTGTGTAATAATTTCCTTACACAAACAACACTACATTTATTACAGAATGTGTAATAAGCAAGGACAAACTACAAATAGATATTTATTTATTTATTTATTTACTGACATTTGGTGACCGGGAAAGTCCGACTGGGTCAGGAACCCATTTTCAGCAGAGGCTTGGGAAGAAAAGCTCCAACAAAGCTCCAACAAATACAGACAGACAATTTACAGATGTTTATACAAATTACAGATATTTATAAAATTTGCAGACATTATACAATATAAATAATGTAGATGGGTGGCATTTTCAGTAGTACAGTCTACAAAGTCTAGATTGGTACTATACACTACTAGAAGAACAGACAATAATGATACTTAAATATGGTGTAAAGTACTTTTAGTTTTGTATATTAAAGTTGAAGAATAATAGCAAAAAGGTGTAAGTAAGGTGGTAGAGGTAGGTAGTGTATAAGGTTAAATGAGTATGTTAGCTAAGGATAGTAGTATATTTAAAGGTTTAGAGGAAGAATTAACTTTGGGTTAAGAAAAAAGAGGTTAGCATGATAGTAAATCTGTAAGATATGAGAGTACAATATTGTGAGAGATTTACTAAGGAAGCAAGTTGTAATTAGTATACAAGTTATATTGAAAAAGGTTCTGGAAGAAAGACAGGGGAGGGAATTAAGAGAAGAAAGGTGAGAGAAGAGCAGAAACTGGGAGATTGGATAGGGTCAGAGAGCAGAAATGAACTGTTGAGGGAGGAAAAAGAAGTAGAGTAGGAAGATAGTTAAAATTGTTTGTGTCTTTTGGCTTTTCCCGGTTAGGGGTCGCCACAGCGGAACTCCGGTCCGCTAAAGATTGGCAGTAGATTTTTACGTACTGGCTTGCCGGGCCTAATGCACAACCTTCAATGAAGGAACACCCATTCATGGATGTCGCCACACAGAAGACGCTCTAACTGAGAATCAAACTGGCAACATCTAACTGTGAGGCGACAACGCTACCGCAGCACCACCACCGCTAGGAAGATAGTTAAAATATAAATAATTAAATGAGAGATATAATTAGTATGCAAATATGTAAATATCATTTATGTTTCTAACTGGTTCTCCTAAGCAAACAATGCTCCATAATATTCCTTTATTTTATAACAAAGAAGAATGGTGCATTCTATCGAAACTTGCAACATACAGCTGTTGTACTCATGCCTCACAGAATATAAACATGTTTCCTGGTCTAGCTTACCTACTGATACCTTTAGAATACAGAAACTCATTTTGAAAGTTGTAATGTCTAAAATAATTCTGCTAGAGACAATCCATTCTGTCACTTATGTTTTTAAAATTTTATATATACCTAACATTAACTACCTTCCAACAACCTGGATTCTCTCTTATCTGAAATAATTACCCTTCACCTATAAAGAAGCAGTTGCACATAACCAGATAAAATCTTTGAATTTGCATTTAAATCCTTCCTACATGATTTTCTTCATACATCCTTGAATTTTATAACATGGGAAAAGTGCAACCCACTTTAATACTGCATTTACTAAATGTAATCCACGTAAAAAAATTCAAAGTAGTCATTCTTTTCTCTGTAATAAACTCTCTATAGCCTGAACCATTTGAGCAAATATTTTCATTCCCAACCAAATCTCATAAAATGTCCCTCACATTTCCCTTCTTAAACAAAACACTTCCCATCTGTTCTTTAGTGCTATCCATAATCTGTTATACCTTCCTGACAGCTTTATGTAGACATTTTATACATATAAATGTCTACTTTTAACAGACAAATACCCTAAAAGGGCACAAATCTTTTAAATGTCCATGCAAATTATATCTAGGATATGTACACCTGTACACCATCAGTACACACCACTGAAATGGCTAAAAAAGCCATAAGTATAATAGCATTTAGGATGGTTCCAATAATGTGATTACTTATTTATGTTTTGTTGACTCTGTTAACCCTGTTGGGCCAGGTTCTTTTTCAGAGAACTGACCATGGAATAAGAATCTTTAAAACACATTAACAGAAACAGGTAACAAATGAGCTACAGTTCCAGTGTATGACAGTATAGACAGCTAGTTCATGTCCAAATCAAAATGGCCAAGATGAGAGTTCCAGTATATTTGCAATATTTGTGTGTGTGTGTGTGTGTGTGTGTGTGTGTGTGTGTGTGTGTGTGTGTGTGTGTGTGTGTGTATATATATATATATATATATATATATATATATATATATATATATATATATATATACACATGTATGCATGTATAAATGTACTAATAACAGAATGGACAAAGTTTTAGTATATCTACAGTATCTACAACTGACAGAGGCGGAGATGAATGAACCAAGACTCCACTATATGTAGTTGTATGAGATACACTTTGCCATGTGTACAATATATTGGGTTATGGTCTGGCTTCTGATCATAGCCAAGTAGTCATATGCTCTTGAAATGGATCTCAAGATTTATCTCTCAAGCTCTGCTCATGAGATTAATTTTTTGACATCCATTTCTCAAACATATAACAACTCATTTATGATTAGAGAGACCAAATCATGATTCTCTGCAGTGCATGGAGAGTTACTTGCTCCATGTACTACCAGATGCAGAGACAGAGAGAGAGAGAGAGAGGGAGAGACAAGTGTAAGTGAGTCAAGTGTTCTAGAGCTTTGAAACTGTAACAGACTTAACACCGCCCCACAACTCCATGGACCTCCAATGTAGTACAAAGACAAAGATAAAGATACTATAGTAGAGTAAAATGTTTTACAGCTTTTTAAGCTGGTGGTGGCCCTTACCGACAACAGCCAGAAATGATGTATGCGATTTTGTTAAAACTTAAGACGTTGTAATGCGCTTGGTAGCATGAACTACAATATGTGTTTTAAAGCTGTTTGAACTTCCCAGTGCTGCTCTGTGGTGGCCACTGTTTATGCTCCACCACAAGAATAGATCTTCACAGTGCTGAAAGGTGTAAATTAAGCCACTAAAAGCTAGAACTATGCTTAAAAAGTTGTCTTCTTCCTGAATTTATAGCTTAATTGCAACACACCACTTCATATACTACAGGATGTTTTCAATTGCCTAGAAAGAAGTAAGTTAAAAAACTGACATTTGTAGTAGCACAGAAACATGAAAATGCAGAAAAATACTAGTGTATGGGGATAGAAAAAATAACTTAAGAGTAGGATATTTAAAAGGGTCAAGAGAAGAATGTAGTTAGAGATGGATGGTGAAGAATAAAGGAAAGCTGAATGATAAACTGGTATGCTGAGCAAACATTAGTGAGGGCACATTTATGGTAGATTTAGAAATAGTAAGGCAGATAGCTGTATCTGATGAATAAATAGGAAATAAATGTAAATACATTAAACAAATCCTCTAATTGTAAAAAAGTACACATGTAAAGATAGTGTCTACACATGTCACAGTGGCAAAGGTATGCACTGATTGGGATTAAAATGAGATAAAGGACTGAAGTGGATTTATAAGTGTGATGAAAGGAGATACTGCCAGTACAGCTAGCTGGAATTTTGTAAATAATTATATGTCATTGGTAAATATCAAAATGATTTATACAAGATGTTTGTGTTATAAATGTAGTAGAAATGTATGTCATGTGTATATCAAACTGCTCTGTACAGATGTTTGCGTTGAAAAGGTATTTGTAAAAGTGCTGTGTTTAAAATGTATCCATAGTGTGGCCTACTGGAAGAGAACAGAAATGTATATGCACTATTGTGATTTTTTAAATGTATATATTTTTAACAGTGGAAACTGAGATACAAGAGATTAACCACAGTCTAGTAAACTTTAGAAAAATATCTGAAATTCAATTACTTTATAGGATCCAATAAACAGGCTACCGCTCAAGCAGCTAGGGACACAGGGTTTGTGCTAGGAAGCTTTCTGTATTGTCCTTGGAGTGAGCTACTTTCTACTTTTGAAGCATGAAGGAATACAATTGTTTTATGACTTCCAGCATCTGCCAAAGATCTGAGGAAAAGTCCTTGTCTGTATATTTTTACAGGTAGATGCTAAATGCTGTGAGCTTATAGCAATGGGGATTTGGCCTGGGAACTAGAAGTCAGATGACCAGAAATTATGTCATTCTGCAAGCTATACCAGCAGTAATATTTTAGATATTAATTTGAGAAGTATGTTAGTGAGACAGAGCATTCTGTATTATGTCTTGGACCTGACAAGTAGAAGATCCATTCACCATACCTGCCTTGCTCTATTAGTAAGTTCTTATGTTATAGTATAATTCTCTTAAATATAGTCAGTAATATAGTGAAGCTTAGTTTAGATATTTTCTTTATTTGAGACTGTCCTGCAATGTTGTTTTAAATATTTCCTATGGTTTTGAACTCTCAGGCTTCTGTGAATAAATACTTAGTATTTTCTTGTTCTTTTATTATTTATTATTAAATATATATCTAAACATTTCATTGTGGCTGATCTGTGTAGAGATATTTAAGTTTTGAGAGTACTTGCATATTTATTTGGTGACACTATGTTGGCCACTCCTAATATCCTTGCTCTTGATCAAACTACCATTTCTATTAATATTAATATCACTCAGTATATTGGGTACCCTTGGAAGAGCCTTAAAGTAGCTAATAAGGAGTGACTGGTGGCAGGGATGGCAGACCATATAGTCTGAGAAGAAGGGGGCATAGCTAGTAAACCTGTGCCAGCCTTTCCCAGGTGTGTGTGTGTGTGTGTGTGTGTGTGTGTGTGTGTGTGTGTGTGTGTGTGTGTGTGTGTGTGTGTGTGTGTGTGTAAATCAAGTCATCCAACCTTAAAGAGTGTGTGTCAACTACTTGGGTAAGGACACAAAGCAATGGCTGGACAGAGAAGGCACTGGAGGTCTTGGATTGGCTTGATCACTAAACTGAGATCTCAGTTCTATAGCTGTGCCAGTGGGGAGTCTTATTGGGGGGTCTGGAGGAAGAGGTAGAAACCAGCCCAGGACTGACTGTGGTCTCCGTGTGCTCTTAAGAGAAATTGCACTGGATGCAGAGAGCTACATCTGGAAATATTGTGTGTGTAGTTGTCATCCTCTCAGTGAACATCCCCCACTGTTGCCAGGGGTGAGGATTGAGGCTCCCTGATTACTGGTCCAGTGGAGGGTCGTCACAGTAGGAATAACATGAACATGAACCTTCTAAAGACAAACGTTATAGAAATAACTGGCTACCCCCACCCCAAAAAAGCTGCAGTGTATAGGCATGTTAAAGAAGTCCTTGCATAGCTTTCTAAATAAGATTGGCTTTGTGACTAATCTAATTTCCCATGGCAGTAGTTTCAGTCAATAGTAGGGTTTCAGCTGGAT
The DNA here is from genome assembly GCF_019279795.1 of Protopterus annectens. Taxonomy (NCBI): domain Eukaryota; kingdom Metazoa; phylum Chordata; order Ceratodontiformes; family Protopteridae; genus Protopterus; species Protopterus annectens. The sequence goes on from NC_056750.1 coordinate 205,542,212, forward strand.
TCCCTGTTACAGACTGTACTTGGTGTACTGGTTTCTTATGGAGTACGCCTTTCTTGGTTGATCTAAGACCTTTGAGTATAGTACGGAGATTAGTAAGAGGCACTGATTGTTGTCTAAGGTCTATATATATATATATATATATATATATATATATATATATATATATATATATATATATATATATACACCTTAATTTGTTCTTTAGTTTTCATCCAATTAAGTTTGTTTAGAACATCACGGCAGTGCACTCTGGATGGAACTGGAAAATGAACAGTAATTTTTCTATGATGCAAGTGTGCTAATAACACCTTTGGAAAGAGACAGGTGTTTTTGTGTTTCCTATGGCAGTAGCACTATAGAACAATTTAGGGATTAGAAAAGAGGTAAATAGAGTTTGTTTGTGTTTGTTTGTTTGTTTGTTTCTTGGTAGTATAGCTCTATTGACTAGGTACTGAGAACCCATTTTTTATGCCCTTGACAATAATGTTTACATGCCTCTTAAAGAATAACTAGCAATCTATGATGATTTACACATATTTACACTATCTGATTGTTGCAGTGATACCATTTTTGCCTTTTAGGGTTGGACTGGTCTGGCCAAGGTAGTGGAATCTTGGCGGTGTTTTACAAATACCAGTCCTTTAGTCCTTTTTCTTATTTTGTTCTAGTTCACCATAGTAAAACCAAGACAGCAGATTATTGAAGGAAGACCACATTACAGAAATCTGAAATGTTGTGTTACTTACATTGTAGCTGAGTGTAGAGTCATCCACTATACCGAGTGATATGAACTGCATTAGTGCACATCCCCATCACATTGTATAAAATACATTTTAAATGAATTATATTTCCTTCATTTTCTTTCAGATCAAGCAGCTGCCAAAACCACCCTCCCTATCCAAACATTAAGCTCCAATCTTATCGTTTTTCACTTGGAGTCACATTATGCCTATGAGTCACAAGGGCATAATGTTTTGTATGTTTACAGTTTCGTTTATAAATTGCTTCATCAGTATCATATGTAAATGAGTAATCACTGTGTCACCAAAATGTTCCTAGATGTGTGACTTAAACTAAACTATTGTTCTGAATATCATCTTGTTTCAAAACCAATCAGTTTTGTATGTTTTTTCAGTGTCTGTGTGGGTTTTCTCTGGTTACTCTGTTTTTCTCCCACTATCCAAAAATATGCTGGTTCATTGGTTGTACTAATCTGCCCATATATGTGCTGCAGTCACCCTTGCCCTTGTGGTGTACATCATAGCTTAAAGGGTTTATGAACCAGTCTATTTACCCTGTTAACAAATGATGAATAAAAATTAAAAAAAAAATAACAATAAAAGAATTAATACTGTGATTCACTCATTACCCAAGATATATTAATGCTCTGATATCCAAAATGCCAGGATTTTATAAGTAGGGCAATGGAAGCATTTGCATTTTCTTATAAAATAATAAAGTTAATTTGTGGGATATGTAAGGGATTGGAAGCAAAAATCAGAGTGGGAGGATTCCTCTCTGATAAGCTGTGTCTAAACAGAGGAACCAGGCAGGGGTGTCCTCTTTCCCCTTTGTTATTTGTGTTATATTTAGAACCACTGGCAAAAATATCATAGATATAATTAGCAAGGTGGTCAAGAAAAGTTGGCTTTATTTGCAGATGATATTTTGTACCCAAAGGAACCAGAAAAGGACATCTCAGTGTCATGGAACATTCTGAAACAGTTCCATGTTTTGTTTTTTTTTTCAGAATATAAAATTATCAAAGATTAAACAAAGGCTATAGCTATAAACTATGTACCCACACATGAATTGGTTAAGCAATACCCACATTTATGGGGTTATAATAAAATGAAATAGTTAGAAGTATGGAGTAAAAATTATTCTGTTATGGCAGCTAAGGACATGTGAAAAGAGACTAAACAAAAGATAATGCAAAAACTGAAAAATTAGAAGCTCTTGTCTATGAATATGGATAGCAAGATACAAGCAGTAAAAATGTTTTTAGTCTCTTTAGTATTATACACAAATCAGACATATTTTTATCAACCACAGGAGAAGTTGTGGATAGTAGTTAATAAAGAATTGAAGGACTTTATTTGGGAGGGGAAAAAGACAAGAGTCAAGTGGGATAAGTTGATCCTCCCAATAGAACAAGGAGGTTTAGGATTTCCTGATTTGAAGGGATATTTTCTAGTTACACAGGGCTCATACACTAACACAAACAGGAAGCTACAAGTCAAAGTGGAAAGGAATGATGATGAAGCAGGGGGCTACTTCATGAAATAAGTAATGAATCCAATTTGGACACATATTTAAGGAGAATAACAACAGTAATGCAGGCAATTATATTCATAAAGTAGAAAAAAGTATGCTAAGAACTAATCCCACATGGGGCTGCAGAAAGGACATTTTGTCAGTAGGGGTGACTGCAATTAGGGGTACAGAAAATGGACAAGAGTAGGTGGAATTTACTGGGGGAAGGTGGCAAAGGAACCAAGGTTTTGGGAACAAATAATTAGAGAGGGAAAGACAGCAGAACGAGAAGAGGCCAATAAGACATTTGGATTGCAGCTAGTGATTGCCTTCCCAATCAGGGGCTGCTATCAGAGTATAGACCAAGAGAAAGGGATAGTGGAATCCTAAATGAAAGACCTGCACTGGCTGAGTTTTTAATTGAATCTTGAACAGAAGCTGCTGTTTAAAAAGGGATAAATAGTAGGGCATGTAAAACATTGCATGATAACGATAAGAACCAATCAGAGGAGGTTAGAAAAGATTGGAAAGAGAGATTAGATATGCAAGTCACAAATAAACAATGGAAGAGGACATACGTATGGCTCCCAGATATGCAACAAAATCTAGAAGTTTTACAGTTTTTGTCTGGAAGTATTTGCAACGATACTTTTATACCGCAAGTAGACTTCAAAGATTTTTTTCCTGAGGTTGATGTCAAATGTTGGAGGCATAACACGGAAGAAAAAGGTAACTGGGGAACATATATTTTGGGAATGTAATGAGTTGGCAGACTGTAAAAATTCCCAGTAGAATATTCTCGTCAGGAATACTGGGCAAGCAAATGGGTGTAACTAAGGAAAGGATTTCTTGAGCTGGGATACAGGATCTGAATTGTTTAGACATAGTAAGGCCTTGTTAAGTTTAATTCTGGTGGCTGCCAAAAAAGCAATTACTAGAAAATGGAAATCAAAATCTAAACAAACTATACCTGAAGTAGTGAATTTTGTAATAGATATAAGAGAAGAAGAAGTCAGATCTTTAGAAAAGGGTTTAAGTAAGTTGCATAGAATAAATGGAAATTGTGGGAGAGATATATGCAGAAATATGTTTTGGTGGAAGAAATTAGGTTTAAGAGAAGGCAGGAACTGTATATTTTATATAATTTGCTTAGATTATATGACATTTAACAATATATGTGATGTATAATGTTTGCCAATGTGAACATTTTAATATTGTTTGATTACTTTTATATAAATGTCAGTTTACCTATTTCACAAGTGATAATTCAATAAATGTGTTTAAAAAATGCTTTGATATCTAGTGCTGACAGAACCACAGTAGTATATATTAATTCCCATACTTCATACCTCCCAGGACGCAAGTTATCAGTTCCCCAGCAAAATAATAACTTCCAGCATGCATTCTCTCTTTCATACACACCCTCCACACACACAGACATGCGTACACACACACACACACACACACACACACACACACACACAAAACACAGACACACAGACATGCGCACACACACACAAACACAATCACACATATGCACACACATATACATAAAATTCACAGAAAACACAGACACTCAGACATACACACAGAAACACATGCACACAAAAATAAATGCATATACTCACATACAAACACAAACATACCATCCACACACAAACACATGCATACGCAGAAAGACACACAAAACAAAGAAGCACGCATGCGTGCACATGGACATACACACACACACACACACACACACACACACACACATATAGAGACACACCATTCAGATAAACATACACACACACACACACACACACACACACACATGCAAATACACACACACACACACACACACACACACACACACACACACACACACACACATACATGCCAGTACAAAGTTACATAAAAAACAGCACTTTTTATTGTCATAGTCTGATTGCCACATGTGAATTACATATCTAGTTATTTTTAATATAAAATTGATGCTAGAAAGATACCCTGAAACTGAATTGTCTGACAGAACTTGATTCATTATCTAAATATATAGGTTAACGTAGAATTAGATCTTAGTTTCTGATATGTAGGTTTTCAGAGAAGAGCTCTAACCGTAATGTGATACTGCCTTCAACAATGTGCTGTAGATGCACAGAACTCTCACAGAAGTATTATACATTTTTTCAAAGCATGTTTCTTCATTTTCAGCAACACACACTACAGAACCTGCCTCCTGTCAAACTCATTAGAACCTGGTTAGATGCTATGATGGTTGTTCAGAACATGTAACCTTTATCAGGTCCACCTGCAAAGAAACCTAATTGCTTCTTGACTGCCCCTAGGCAGTGAGTGAGTGTGTGTGTGTGTGTGTGTGTGTGTGTGTGTGTGTGTGTGTGTGTGTGTGTGTACATACATACATATCTATCTAGATAGATATATTAAGAGCTAAAAAAGGAAAAGAAAACAAAAAGAAGCCAAAATAATCTACTGCTAAGTATAAAATGTTTAGTTACAGATAAATTGTTCATTTTACTTTTACAAAGAAATAAACAATCATGATATAATGAGTGAAAAGCATTTATATAAAAGCTTCAAGGAGATGCTTGGTAATGAAAGTAAAACAAAGCAGAGTCTGTGATTCTGGAGTTTTGCCATTTTAAATGGAGCTTTAGTGCTAAATAAATATTTGATATTTAATAGTGAAAGTGCTGTTGTCTGCTTACTTTTCCACCTAGAAATAAAAGGTTCATACAGCCTTCTTAACTTGTTTCCATTTATGAAGTCAAACAAACAGAATTCACATCCTGTGTATCAGCCTAATGCTCTGTGGGTATTTCTAACTAATGCATATGACAAGGCACAAGGTAAAACCTTGTTCATATACTCCGACTGCCAGGTAAGCAGCATATGGGTTACTGTTATTAATATTATCATTAGGATTATTACAATGTAGATTACAAGTTGTGGTAAGATGCGAAAGGCAATTACACCATTTTGTTACCTATTTTATTATATTTACTTAGTGCTGTGTTAGCCAAATGTTTTGTTTGCAATGCGCCAAGTAAGAAAAATGTTTTAGGCTACTTAGTTCCAACTTTAATATTAAAGCACATTTTAATATCTGCTCTTGTACAACTTGAAAAGTAACACCAGCTTCAATTTTGTATTTAGACAGCCAGACTAAAAGGACATCAACTGTAACTTTTAACTATGACAAGGAAAGCTGCAGCATCGAAAAATCCTTTCCTTGTACAGGATGACCAAGACTGTCCACTCTGGTTAGGGACCTACATTCCTATATGTGGGATTTGAACTCACAACTGCCAGTCCAAGAGCAAGAAGAAAGAATTAACAAAATCAAATTAATAAATGGCAATAAATGTAACTAAGAAACATATTCTTCCTGCTGTAGCCTTAAAAACATAATACCTGTAGGTGAGAGTCCCACATAGGGTTGCCCTCAGTCCCCTCCAGATGCAACCTGTGATGCATGCATTGCCTCTGACTTGGGCATATCCTTTATAGGTGAATGATGCAGGACAGTGTAACACCACCATGACTTCCACACTACTGCTGTAATGTATGTATCTCTTGGAGTCACCCAGCAGATGTGCAGTTTGGAGATCCAGGTGCAGGCAATTGCTACATATAGCATGTTGAAGTGATAAGTGTGCGCCATGGCATGTATGAGGACAAGGATGAACTGTGGAGTGACTTTGAGCATTGTATACAATGAGGTCACTGATGGTAAATGCAGCCTCCACAGATTCATCCATATGACACATTCTGAGTGCCATCCAGTTTGCCTTCACTAGCAATTGAAGTCTGTGGTCATTAGATGGATCTTGGACATTAGGTGGATGTGCATAAAGATTCCCTTTTCAGAGAGCACAAAGCATTGCAGATTCTGCACAATGGCCTGGTGCCTCAGGTCTTTATAGGAGATATACGTTCCTACTCACAGGACACCTCCCCGGTGTGACTATGCAAGGTCCTACAGTTCATAATTCCTGCAATGGGATGGATCAGCCCTAAGATGGCTATTCATTACAGTGCAAAGCACTAATAAGCATGCAGTGAGACCCAAGCACTGTCAGTACAGGATGCTATCCCTGGAATCTCTCAGTGTACACAGCTACCACATTCACCTCCTGTTATCTTACCCCACATTGTAGTTTTGCAGCCAGTCCTTACTGTTTTCCCTCACTTGTGCAGTGATGGTGGCTGTGCCCTACCGAAACCCTAGTGTTTGTGAGTTTGTTGAGATATCTAATGCACAGCATGGCCAGGCCATGCACTGACTTGCATGGTCTGAGTGGTACAGAATGCATTATATTATTCTACACTGTCCATGTCATAGCCTGTATTTTGAGGACTGTATGTTGCTACTTTGCCAGTGTTGCAATGTATTGCACCCATCACTGCCTCAGCCATGGCTCTACTTCTCCACTGCCTTTCACTGTATCTCCTCCCTCCTCTACTACTGCTTCTGCCCCATGAGTTATGGCCTGTGCTGACATAGAATTTTTAGCCTGCAGCACCTTTTTCTGCAGGAACATGTACAGTAGCAATGTACATACAACAAATGTTTTGCTACATATCTCCAATATAAATTGTACTGTCCCAACAGAGGTGTCTAAAAAGTGCAACCGTCCCTTCACAAGCCTAAAGACTCTTGCCATAATGTTCCTTTTTTTTTGCAAGGGCAATTTTGTATGACATTTCTGCCATTGTCTGTAGGCTGAGTACAGGGGACAGCCTCTATATCTCAGGGGCATATCCATCATCACCTGGAACACAGAAGATTCAACATTCTATGTGGCATGTTCAAAGCATGCATGCTATCTGTCTATTTTTGCATACCACTAGCCAGGTAACTCTGTGTAAAGTCTCCTGCAGGAACTGATGGTATAGGCTGAACGTGTGCCATATGTGTGAATCATATGAATCCCAAAGTGATGCAAAGTCACACTGTAGATAACGTCCTGGGTATTATAGACTATTTGGCAGTTCAGGCAGTTGTATGCAGGTGGGGCCTTAATAGCAACATGGGATACAGTCAATGGTACCCAAGATTTCTGTGAAGTGTGCAGCCTTATCAAATCTATACTTGTGTTGGTCCTCTTTTCTTTCATTCTTGGGAACCAGATATGCTCTTCTACATATTACAGTATGATGTTGAGGACTCAGTTAAGTGTTTACAAAGCAGAGGCCTGTTGTATCCCAATATGTCCCTTGTAGTTTACTAGTAAGTCAGTGTAGTTAGGGTGGTCAGTGCTACACTCAACT